>NC_137826.1:37048151-37128151 GCF_963921795.1 Nannobrachium achirus
CCGATGTAGTCTCTGTAGATTGGCTATTTTTTGCTATTTTCTAAGACGTTTTGCAATAAGGGTGCTACAGCCAGAGGCTATGGCTATTTGCGGGTTCTTGGCATGGAAAGGTTTGGGAACCCTTTGGCTAAACATGCCAGTATAAAATACCGATAAACACAAGCCTTCATGAGACACATTAGGATGCTCTAGGCTTGGAGGCAAAATTACACATGTACCACGTGAGAAATGGTTCGGGGAGCCAGTGCTGTCACTGCTGGCGAAGGAAAATATCCTGCAGAAATTCAAAATGTCAACATATTCCTCTGGGGATTGTTATAGACAATACGAGTGGGTAAAAGAGAGCAAAGCCAAAAAGTTCAGATCACAAAAGCAGCCTGACTGTAGGCTAAATGTGTGCTGCACAGATTAAAAAGTCTCTCCCTTTGGCACACAGCCTGCCAACTTCACAGACCCTGGCACCACAAACTGCTGCAAATGAGCATATTAAAGTCTAATTTAATGTGCGATGATTCAGTGGCAGTCAATAAGATTGATCAGAACATAATTATGAATTAGAAATAATTAGGCTTGTGTCTGGTTTCAGGAAGTGTCACTTCATGGCGGTTTCGCTTCGAGGCACGCCTTTGCCTTGATGAAAGAGGAATTTGGGACATGATGCTTCTGCCATCAAAATCCAGAAATCCATTTCGCTAATGCAAACCGCTTTGCTTTGATTTCTATAATGTGCTGTTATTCTATAATCACATAAGCATAAATTAGAGGCCGGGGAGAAGTATTTGTCAATGTGCAACACGTCCTACTGCGTGCAGGCCCAGTGCAGTCAAATTATTTCTGTGGCGCAACCTTTAGTTGGATTATTTTATACTTCGTCATTCCAAAATATAACAGCTCAACTCTTTGCTTGAAGATCTTCTAAAATCTAGGAATAAATATGACGACTACTACTACTAATAATAATGACAATAATCATAATAATAAACTAAAACTTGTGGAACCTTTTCAGCTATAATACTGACATGCCCAAAATTAATTAAAAGATCCATTTCAGCGGCGATGCACAAGTGGGCAGATCAAGAGACGACTGGATCAAAGGGACAACTGGAGACATATGTGCTGTACTATATGTACACCATATATACATTACATTACATAACTGTATACAGAGAAAGAGAGGGGAAGATGAGAGGGAGGGCGGTGAGGGACGAGGCTTTCTCGCATGATCTTTGACACGGCCTCTGAGCCGTGCCGTCTGATGCGGCCGCAGCAGCGTCCTGCTGCGTTGTGAAGACTGCGGCGCTGTGATGGAGGCTGCGCTACATGAAGGCAGGATTTGAGAGCCCAGCTGTAGATCACAGACAGTGGAGGAAAGTAACTAAAGCACATGTACTCAAGCACTGTACTTAAGTACAATTGTGAGGTATTTTTAACTTTACTGGAGTATTTCCAGTTTTCAATATACTTTTACTTCTACTGCACTTGCAAGGCAAATATTGTGCTTTTTTACTCCACTGCAATTATCTGAAAACCTTTGTTACTAGTTGCTTTGTATAACATACAATATACTTTGGATATTTCAAAATAGCTGATCCATAAGCTCACAACGCGTGGTGAGCTTGCAGATTTCTTTCAGATCTGCTATATTGTGAGTTTGCAGATCTGCTTTGTATAACATACAATATACTTTGGATATTTCAAAATAGCTGATCCACAAGCTCACAACGCGTCGCAAAGCGACGTGTTGTGAGCTTGCAGATCTGCTATATTCAAAGGATTGTATATGTAACAGAGGTGATCCGAACCTCCCCACCCGGTTTCGAACCCGGGTCTCCCGCGGGAAAGTCCAATATCTTAACCATTACTCCAAAGGGACATCCCTATGGAACGAGAGCAGATTACTAGACATTTGAGGCTTCAGGCTGGGGCTGCGACTCTCTCCGCCACACTCGCCCCCCTTGGACCTCCTCCTACAGGGAAGCCCGGATCCGGGTCACGGCACCAATGTAACGGAGGTGATCCGAACCTCCCCACCCGGCGCGTGAAAGTCCAATATCTTAACCATCACTCCAAAGGGATATCCCTATGGAACGAGAGCAGATACTAGACTTTTGAGGCTTCAGGCTGGGGCTGCGACTCTCTCCGCCACATATACATTAGGAAATGTTTGAATTGGGACATTGTGCACAATGGGTACTTTTAGGTATATTTTGATGCCATTTTGTACTTGTACTCAAGAACATTTTAATACTGGTACTTTTACGTTCTACATTGTGGTATTGCTACTTTTACTTAAGAACAAAATGTGAGCACTGATCTCAGAAGACCAGAACTTTGGCACAACCATGTCAGAGATGTTTCCTCTGATGATGCCCCCACACCTGTCTAGATCTCCACCTGCCCACAACGGCAGCTACTGTACATCACAGCTCCAGGCAGACAATGTTGCACTTTTACTGTATCATTCGTGGAATAGATGAGCACAGTGCCGGTGTCTAAAAATGTCTTTATAAGAACAAGAAATTTCAGTCAAAGCCAGAATACAAATCTGGATATTAATTTTAAATGAAAAGGAATACAGACGAAATCTCAATGGGTTGATTTTTATTTCACACGAATGTGAGCATGAAAGTCTAGCTTAAATGTTAATGTGTTAGGTTAATAGTTCAATGCTTATTCGCTAGGGATCGTTGAAAGAAGTTGATGTAACTTAAAAAGGGTTCAAAAGACAACTGTAATCAAATAATCCTTTTGTACAGCTTCATATGTACAAATGCGTATGTACAGTATGTACTATACTGTAGGGAATGCCATTGTGGTATTGCAAGTTCACTTCATACCAACAGATCAAAGAACAGCTCTCACTCTAGATCATGAAAAGACATCGCATATAGTGCACTCACTGGGTTTTCTGTCTAGTGTCTCTTTCTAGTGGCACTTAACACAGGGTTGGTAATTGTCTCCACCAGCCGAAGGCTGAGGGAGAGTATGTTTTCCCCTCCGTCCGTCCGTCCGTCCGTCCGTCCGTCCGTGCGTGCGTGCGTGCGTGCGTCCGTGCGTCCGTGCGTCCGTGCGTCCGTGCGTCCTCGCAGTTTGTGAGCAGCTAATCTCAGTCACCGTTGGCCCGATCGCTGCCAAACTGAGCACACACACTCCCTGGATGCCAATCTAGAACCTCTGCCCCACATTTTTCAAATCAGCCTCATGGTGGCGCTATAACAGGCCGATTTGTGTGGCCTGGTTGTTACCAGCTAATCTCCGGCGCAGTTGGCCCGATCGCTGCCAAACTGAGCACACACACTCCCTGGATGCTAATTCAGAACCTCTGCCCCACATTTTTTAAACCAGCCTCATGGTGGCGCTATAACAGGCCGATTTGTGTGGCCTGGTGGAGACCTGTGCTCGGAAGAGCACTGCTTCTAGTTGTGTCTTGAGACTACATACTGTAGGTATTCACTTTGTTCAAGGTATTGGCTTTGTTGCAAATAGAGAGTGGATCAAAACTACACAATGAGTTGGATGAACCGTGGTTCATTCAGATTGGTCATTTGAAAGTCTTTGACTTTGACCCATGGACCTTTTCAACGTTCTACTGCATACTTAATCTCTGACTTTAAGCACAGTGTTGCACTCTTTTCATGGCGCTCTGTAAAGGGCTTTTCACCTAAGTGTCAACGTGAATAATGATCCGCAAATGGCGAGGTGAAGATACGGACGTGTCACCTTTCCTTCTTTGTCCCTGTGTTCTTTGTTGTCCCGATCAGCGAACGGCAGTGAGCTGTACATCGGCAGCGTGCGGTACGAGGACACGGGAGCCTACACGTGCATCGCTAAGAACGAGGTGGGCGTGGACGAGGACATCTCCTCTCTGTTTGTCGAAGACTCTGCCAAGAAAACTCGTGAGTCATGCTAGAGTGGTCCTCATCATGTACTGTACTTATATCCCGGGGCGGAATATGGACACTAGCAGGGACATGCAGAGAATGTTAGAGAGGCAGGGGCTGACATTTCTAAAAGGGCCTTTTGGTCGAAATATTGAAAATAGCAGACCTCCAAGCTCGCGCTGCGACGTGTTGTGAGCTTGGAGGTTGGCTATTTTTGGTGCGTGATACCACACTGAACTAAGCATAGTTCATAGTAGTAGAGACAGACAGAGCAGTCTCTCCGTATAATGCAGAGGTTGAGGCGTGGTATTACGCGGATTAAGAATTGTGTGCATGCGCCTGTCAATCTTAAATGGCCACGATTCCCTAACACACACACGGTGGTAAGAACAACATTGTAGGGTGTAGTGAATGAATCTGTTTTTCTTCAAATTTGAGACTTTTCTGTAGACAGCAGCACAATAGGCAAAGTATGTTGTTGTCTCTAAAGGAAAAACAAAAGGCCTTGAGTGGCCTGGGTGCAGAGAAAAACGAAAATGTCAGCCAAAGAGCGGGATTGAAGCACAGTAATTGCTCTTTTTGGTGAATTTAACCATGAAGACTTTTGTCCCAAGGTCCAAATATATTATGGAATGGACAAACTGTGCAGAAATACACTAGAGAGATTAACTTGTCAAAAAGTAAAGCTTAAAACATGAAGACAAGACAGACCCTTTCCCCTTCAGAATGTATTTTCTGGAAGAGAAATGTTGCATCGAGTTTTACTGTGTACAAGAATCCAGTTTTCTGTCCAAAAAAATAAAAAATAAAATGTAGGCTGTAGGCTAAAGACAAGTGAAAGGGAAAATCTAATGCTATGAACCTGTATTCATAATTATAAATTAACATAATTCTCTGTCTTTTGGGGAAACATGGCCTTGTCAGCAGTAATCGGAAGCAACGTGTTAGGCGTCAAATTTACATTTGTATTGTTCTGGCTTTTAAATCTGTATTTTGGACGATCTCTCTCTCTTTCTGTGATGAATTAACTTGTCTTTTGTCTTTGCTGTTTTTATCCTCTTTTCCCTTTCCCCTGAACCACTCTACTTTGCTGCTGATTCCATAGTTGCAAACATTCTTTGGAGAGAAGAAGGTAATATATATTTTTCTGTTATAGCCCTACTTTGTTTTTCTTTAATGGACATGGAATTGACGTAGCCTGTACAGACTTACAGTATATATCTATGTATATATCTATAATTTGGCATGTTACAAAAGTCTAGGTTCTCTGAACACAGGAAATACTATTTCCTATAATATTCTAAAAACTGTCTAAAAAAAGCCAGCAGCACAAATGTAAGCACACTTAACAACAAACAGGTTGGTTTCTTCTTGCGATGAAGCAAGAACCCAATATACGAATGTACAAAGACAGCAGCAATGAAAACATGAAGGATCTTCGCAATAAAACAACTTTTATGCACAAGAGTGTGTCTACACTGAGCACATTAACTGCTCTGGTTCTGGGAAATGGGTATAATATGACTCTAACCTCCATTATTGCATTTACAATTTTGTGGAAAAAAAGAAATGAACAAATAAAAACAAAAGTTTTGTTTGAGAACATTACCCCCATTGTGCTCCTGGCTGTAGAAATCATGTATAGGAAATAGTTGTATCATGACAGGTTATAGATACACAAGTTACAACAGAAGATGGGAGACCACACCGGTAAAATTAAGTTGAAAATAATATGTTAAAGTAAACACGAACAAATACAAACAAATACTATATGTATAGTGTAGTGGGTAATGAATGCCTTAATGAGGGAAAGGGCAGTGCAGGGTGCAGTGTACAAATAAACAAACACAACCAAACAAAAGTACAACTGCCTGGAAGGAAAAAGAGAGAGAGCATGAATGATGACCCTGGCTAGTGCTGCTTAAATATATAGGCATTCCCCGGACTCTCCTCCAGGCAGGCTGACCTGACCTGCAATACACCAACAGAAATACAGACACACACCCAGAGGACCACAAGCACAACAATGGAATGGGGTCATCATCACACTACTAAAGTCTGTCCGGACTAGTTTCATGGCATGCCATAGACCTCTCATAGGCATGTTGTATATCCCATTAACCATCACTAGATCAATGATCACCACAGCCCCTTTACAGTATGTTGACTGCATGAGTAGCCCACACGCTGAAGTGTAAGAATGTGCCCCCCTTTGTTCTAGTTCTATTGTTAGAGAAGGTTATTGTTGATTGTTCCACCATGTTGCGTTGGTGACAGTGAATTTGCAGTGTTGTCATTATAGTGTGGTGCATGTGTCTTTGTCACTGCCTACATCTGTTTAACTCTTAATAAACAGATCAATATTTTCACAATGTTTATTATGTATATTATTTTACAATATGGCCAATATCTTTGACCAGTTTTTTATAGTTTGTTGATTACTTTTGATGCAGTAATGGTCTTTTTTTTGTTCCTACGTATAAACAACTTTGTTAAACATCTGCATTACTTTAATCAAGTCTACACAATTAGAGAAATTTAGAAAATTATCCAACCAATAACAAAATCTTTTAAGTATTGGGTCTGAGAGGCTGACTCTTATCAAATGGTGGTCCGTGGCTCAAATGCCCAATAAATAATGGACCTTGATATGAAAATGGTTGAAAATCTCTGATTCAAGTACTCTTGCATTGTACAGTGGCTCTAACAACTGTTAGATGTTCGTTTTCTGGCATGACAGCAGTGACACCCATACTGTCGATCCACACGTACACACACACGTCAAACTGTGATCCATGATAACTAATCAGTAAACTCTGTTTGCACAAGGTGCAAGTGCACAGTCTATCGCACGATGCTCCGCTTTCTTTACAGAGCTTTTTTACAGTGCAGTATGTGAGTTTGAGGACCTTGGAGGCAGCGCGTGTTGCTGTTGTTGTTGTTGTTGGACGTGTGGCTGACAGGGCCTTTTGTCGGTGTTGTCAAAACGTCTGACAGCCAGTCAGAGCGTGCATTCATGCTAACGTCAAATCATGCTAACAGGAGTCTTGTCATGTCTCCACGAGAAAAACACACTCTTGCTTTTGTGTTGTTTTCCCCCGCAACTCCCCATTCTATTTCTCATGTGTGTGTGTGTGTGTGTGTGTGTCTGTCTGTCTTCCCGCCCAGGCCTGAGTGTAGGGAACATGTTCTATGTGTTCTCTGATGAGGGCATCACGGTCCTCCAGCCCAGCGAGTGTGAGATACGACGGCACATGAAGCGCACCGAGAGAATCGTCGCCACCTATGTAAGTATAGTCCTATGATCCAAGCCAGAACACAATCGATTGATTTACCACTGCCTAATAGATCAGTGGTCTCAACCTTTTCAGGCTGTGACCCCAAAATAACTGGGGACCCCCAGCCCTGCACAAGCACTTGGAATTGTAAGAGCTGGCATTACATTTAGTTTGACTCAATCTATTACATTGTGAAAATAGCCGATCTACATGCTCACAACGCCTCGCAACACGAGGCGTTGTGAGCATGTAGATCGGCTATTTTCACAATTTCTGCCTCTAATATTTGACAATTTTACCAATGTTAGACCAGAGGTACTAAATGGTCTTTTAAGTCCTTACATTGTCACTTTAGAAATGTGCAGATACCATCTATACACTTATACTGCATGTTGGTCTGTTTACCGGGGGTCCCGACCCACAGGTTGAGAACCACTGTAATAGATAGGGAAATAGGGACACCGGGTTGAAAGTGGTTAAAACGCATGTGTGAAGGACAATGAATGCGGTGCTGGTGCCAAACGTGAGTGAGAACTGAGAAGTCGACTCCTTTCTTCATTGTCAGATGGTTGGTCGCCCCTTCACTAAGTGTAATGCATTACTCGTGTCCATTAGTCAACAGCTCAATGATAGACTGCATAGAGTCTATAGTACAAACCCCCAGGTTTGTAATCCATTGAAGAACGCCCTGCTCCCATGGACAATAGGCTTTAGATGGTAAAAGTTCGCCTGTTCCTCTGAGGGATTTGGGTTTTACAGGACACTGTAATTATATTAGAGATCGATACAAACTCAATGAGCTATGTTAGCCGGCTATACTGCTGCAAACAGCATTTTCTCTTCATCGCCAAGGTGAAGGGAGAGGGCTCCCTTGAAACAAGGCCTTTGGCATCCAACGAGCGTGTGTGTGTGTGTGTGTGTGTGTGTGTGTGTGTGTGTGTGTGTGTGTGTGTGTGTGTGTGTGTGTGTGTGTGTGTGTGTGTGTGTGTGTGTGTGTGTGTGTGTGTGTGTGTGTGTGTGTGTGTGTGTGTGTGTGTGTGTGTGTGTGTGTGTGTGCTCGCATGTGTGTTGAAACTAGGGATGCACAAAGCTCTTGTCAGCAGAGACAGCGGGCTACAGGATTTTTAATCGTGTTGATACTCTTACAGTAGGCTATTACCATGAGTTAGCAGTTGATAACTTTGAAGTGTAAGCTGAGGCTAAAACGGATGCACGGGGATTACACCGATGTCAAGATGTTGTTATTATTAATAGCGTGAGTATTAGCAGGCAGGGCATCATCGCTATTAGCAGTGGTAATTGCTACATGATACAGTATCATCGTTTTATTTAAATTAGTTACACTGTAGTGCTCCCGTAGGTGTCCATTTTTACACGCATTCCGAGCTGAATGAACACAGGGTTTTACTAATTACCTGACATTCAATATATTGCTTTGCAGGTCAGAAATTCCTGTACTATGCTACTTTTTCCTGGTTGAGCCAACAATCGTTATTGTATTTCGGCATTGTTGGGTGGAAACCTTGTATGTCCAAAACAGCTCATTTTTTATTTATCATTTTAAAAATGATTTAAACTAGTGAAAATAGCTGATCTACAAGCGTTGCGAGGCGTTGTGTGCTTGTGAATCTGCTATTTTCACTAGTCTTGTGCGACAGTCTTGTATGGTGAAGCAGGGCTTTACTTTATGAAAAAACGTACCCATGTGAAACTTGGAGATACAAGGTTTCTGTCTGACAGTGACGATTTGTTTGTCTTTCTTCGTGCTTTGTTGGGGTTCCCCAGGAGGAGATGTGTCCTAAGGGTCAGGGGGTGTCCCCCCAGCACTGTGTGTGGTCCTCAGCGGTGAACATCAGAGATAAGTACATCTACGTGACTCAGCCGCTGCAGAACCGACTGCTGGTCATCGACACCCAGGCACAGAAGGTGGTGCAGGTGAGTGAAGCAGGACATAAAACAAAACTTTTACATTTATGTTTGGGTTTCCAAATAGTGTTTGTGGCTCTTGCCTCTTCGTGTCACATTCTAATCAATCTTTTTATTGAATTCTGGACCCATTCATACACAAACATTCACACGAAACTCACGAAACTCAATTACCAACCGGAGATATTGACATTTATTGAATGTGATTAAAAGAGATTTGTCAAGAGATTCCCATAGTTTACAACAGAGCAGTGAGATTGGTGTTTCAAAAGGTAGTGCGAGGCACATCCATGGAATTGCTGCTACTAAAGACACTGCTGGACTACAGACACAAACAGTTTGATTGTTCGAATATATTTATTACGTTTATTCTTTTTATTTTATTGACTGTGCAAACAGCTGTTTGCTTGTCACAGTGTGCATTAATAATTAACATTTAGCATGAGTCATTTCACTGTTTAACAGTATTTATTTTACAGTGCAAGCAAGCGCACAGATGTTTCCTATTTTGCACAACAAAAAATATCTATTCTGAGAACTAAACAGTTTGTGTGGAGTCTGCGTGCGTTTGTTTTCTTCAGTCAGTTCGGTGTACCTGTGAACAGTTTTATCTCGTTATCAAAACATTAAGATCACACAGCCGATCGCAAGTTTCGCAACTTGCTAGAACCAGCTCGCTGCGCACTGGAACCTGCGCACATAAGAAGATGCGAGTTGAAATAAATCAATTTCACCTCAAGCACTTGAACCAATATGTTGGCCAGGTGGGTGCTGGCTGGCCGGTCATTCATCTCACCTGTAGAGGCTGCTTAGAGACCAAAGCCCCGTGGAGTTATTCCCAGGGTCAGCATCATTTATATTGGATGGGAGGAAACAGACCTGATTCAGGAGGAGGAGGAGGAGATGACGGTAGGGCATTCACGAATAGTGATTTTTAGTTTTCGAATTATTCAACCTCAAAGTATTCGAATAGTCGAATATTCGACAGGACTGTCCAAACTGGCAAAATATTAAGTAAGCAAGAGGCGAACATTGTGAAAATAGCCGATCTACATGCTCACAACGCCTCGCATTGCGAGGCGTTGTGAGCATGTAGATCTGCTATTTTCACAATATTTATCTGCGGAACCGAGTCACATTAAATGTAATACCTACAATTCCAAGTGCTTGTCAGGGTGGGGGTCCCTAGTTCAAATATGTTTATTCTGGGGGTCACGGCCTAAAAAGGTTTGAGAACCCCTGGTATAGAGCATTAACAAATTCATCCACCAGGGGCATTGACAACTCATTCTTATGACTTCCTATAGCCAAGTTTTATAAACTATATCTTTTTTAAAGAGAAAGAGAGAGAAAAAAAGCGAATATTCGACTTCTGGGAACAAAGTCGAATAGTGACTTTGATATTCGAATATTCGAATATTTGGTGAATGCCCTAGATGACGGGGAGGGAGATGAGGAGTACAAGCTACAGTAGATGGGAGGAAGGTATTGGATCAGACAGGGGAGACAAACAGAGCGAGCAGAGGGTAGATTTTATATGTGAGAACGTCATAGAACAACTGTCAGTTGTGTGCCGGGTGTCCAGTGGTCTTGCATTTGACATGCCTCAAATACTAATGTCAACATTGTGTTGCTTTTTGACTACAAGAACTAAGCGAACTGCACGTGTCGCGCCGTGAAAACGCAGGTTCTGGATTTCACAGGGTCTGCAGTCATTTGGGCCCTGCTCAGGAGGTGGTACTAACCCTCAGTGGTGGAAAAAGTACTAAGATGTTTTACTTTATAGAACAGGTACACATTATTGTGTATCATTATTGAATGCTTTAACTATTGAAAAATAGCAGATATACAAGCTCACAGCGCGGCACCGAGTGCCGCGCTGCGAGCTTGTAGATCTGCTGTTTTTGAAAAATCGTGAAAATTATCATTTTGAATCCTTCTAAGATTTTTTGAAAAACCTACGTTTCTATGTCAGCAATCTGGCCAAGTACAAGTCCAAAATTCAGAAAATTCAAATGTTTGAAAATAGCAGATCTACGCGCTCATAATGCATTGCGCTGCAACGCGTTATGAGCTTGTAGATCGGCTATTTTACTAAAGTTACTAAAGTTTTCAAATGAATGTAGTGGAGTAATAGTACAATATTTAGATCCAAGATGTAGTGGAGTAGAAGTAAAAGTATTTGAAATACTCAAGTAAAGTACAAATACCTCAGGATTGTACTTAAGTAATAAGTAAATGTACCTAGTTGCTTTACACCACTGTTACTTACTCTGGGTTATGGGATTCAAGAACTGAGCACTTATACTTTCAAAAACATACTAAAATAGCAGATCTAGGGTTGTTGTGAGCTTGTACACTTTTAAATGTATTTTTGTTTTGACAAACCTCTCCCTTCAGGAGTGGTTCTGGTTATAATGGAATTAAACATAAAACAAATTATCATAAAACTTTCATAAAAGTTTATGGAAGGTTCAGGGTTAACCCTCCTAGTTGAAAAGAGCTAATGTCACAAATAAAGTGTGTGAAATTGTTTGAAAATAAGTGGCATACGCTCAACTTGATTTGGATACCTTACTTTCATGCATTACTAATTGAGTAATTGTATGGCTACTCTGTCAAGTACCACATTAAATTCAGAAAATCTCATTTATAGTTTTTAAGCTTCTGATTATTCCATGCATGCCGTAGTGACAATGCAATCACTGCAATTGATCTAAAGTTCACTCTTTACACTTTGATTAGATTTTCCAAAATATACGCCTTGCACTGATAGAGGGTGCTGCAGCAGTTATGTTTCATCATGACGTTAAGATTAAGGCTGCTTAACAACAATAACATTATTCCTGCATTATTCTCTATTACATTTGGCCTACATTCTTCCATTTAATATTACGCCTTGTCCTTTTTTTACCTTAATTTGAAGGTGTTTTGAGAAAGTAACAAAACGTTTTTACTTTTGGTGCATTTATGTATCGCAAAGTGCTTCACATTGTTCATTACAGTCACCCATTCACTCACCGACAGCCCCAACTTTCAGTGTCAGTGGGTTCAGTGTCTCTCTCTCAAGGACACTTTGACATTTACTCTGGGGTTGCCTGGGATCGAACACAGTTTTTTTTCTTCCTGAAACATAACAGTTTTGGACGTACAAGGTTTCCCCTCTGACAGTAACGATTATGTTTGAAGGCATTTTTTTTTTACCTTTGTCTCACACGTAAACCTTCTTTCCTCGTCTCCATTTCTCTGTGTTTCACCCGGCTTTAGTTCACCAATGAAGCACAAACGGCATGAAAATTACAAGTAAAATGAGATCGAGAGACTGGGTGGGATGCAGGACTAAAACATATGACTGAGGGTTTCCCCCATCTCCATCGGCTTATCACTCTCCTCCTCCTCTCTCTCTCTCTCTCTCTCTCTCTCTCTCTCTCTCTCTCTCTCTCTCTCTCTCTCTCTCTCTCTCTCTCTCCCTAGCCTGTGGATACAAGAGGTTATACATCTTCCCTGTCTCTTTGCGCCATTTCCTCCGTACATCTTGGTCCTACACCACCACGTTCGAAGCCTTCTTTTTTCTTCTTTTTTCCCCCCCACAAAATACAAACACAACTCCGGCTCCTTTTTGAGGATGATGTGAAATGAAGAGAGCGGGAGGGGCATCGCTGCACCTGCAACACGATGCAATAACTGCACTTTGCATTTCACTGAACAACGCAGAACAGCCTGAGCAAAACATAGCAAGTCATTTTCACATTTTGTTGACAACCGACTAATACCCGCAAGCTACACTCTTTTTAAAAGAAAATGTAAAACAGTTCAGCCTTGATTGTTATGTAGCCTGCACATTCTGGAAAAGCTGCCATCGTAATGGCGTCTGGGGTGTCCATCAGTGATTATGTGTCTTATGAAAGACCCCACCGTCTCACTCTGTTTGTCACTGTCAGCAAGAGTGGCAGGTGTCTGCCAGATAACTGGGTCTGAAGGGTGGACTATTAGTCATTAGGGAAACCGCCCTACAGCTAAGCAGAGCCTTTTGCTGTGTTGGTAGCAGATGCACTGGATCATTACATTGAATGATCAGTGTTTTTTCTGGCAAAATCACTGGATATTTTCACTTCTGTTGTGGTGCCTTGTTTCTAATGGCATATAGTAGTAGTGAACATATCTCTGCTGTCGGGCCGAAACCTAACTCCAAAACGTTCATTTTCGGGAAAATTAGCTCAAGTGGAATTAGGAGGTTTTGTCCCAAGCACGTTTTACTACTTTCCATTGGTTCTATATTATTTTAACCAACACTCAGCTGTAAAGGGTGTTCAATAGCCCTGATTTATGCCAAAACCTCAAAAATGGAGTTAAGAGGTTTTGGCCAGACAGTGACGATATGCTATTTTATAGTCATGGAAATAATAATACAAATCTGGACCATGAAGCAAGGACTCCACAGAGTTCATATGATGGAGCTTGAAAATGAAAAAAATAAATGTTTTCACCTCGGTGAAAAATGATTCCATGATTGAGCACCTTTTATCCCATAAAAAGTTACAGTCGTTTCCACTCTCCCAATCAATGAACTCAGCTGGCAGCCCTCAGACCTTTAGGTCAGTCTAATCATCCCGCAGCACTTCATGCCTTTCACCTCTGATCAGTGCTGAGTGCGGTTCTCTGGGATTCACTCGGGCGTTACACATAATGACAAACAGTAGACCCGTCTCTGGTATTTTCGGTTCGGGGTAGTAGACTGCAGTGGTGTAAAGTAACCAAGTACATGTAATTAAGTACTGTACTTAAGTACACCTTTGTGTTATTTGTACTTTGATTGAGTATTTCCAATTTCCAGTACTTTTACTTCTACTACATTTTGGATCCAAATATTGTACTTTTACTCCACTACATTTATTTGAACACTTCAGTTACTAGTTACTTTACGGATATACATTATAAATGATAAAACATACATTGACCACTTTAGCCCCTTTTATACCATGGCTATTTGAGAATAGCCGATCTACAAGCTTGTAGATCTGTTATTTTCAAACATTTTGTACTTTTAGTACAATTTGATACACACACACACACACACACACACACACACACACACACACACACACACACACACACACACACACACACACACACTAAATATCAGCATGTCGGCTGTGTGTTGACTTGACACTTGGCTGACTGGTGGAGAGCAGAGGCCCGGACCTTCTATTACCGAACACGGGTCTTATGGTCTCGCTCCACTGAGGAGGGTGTCAGCTGCTCGCGCTCCATGTCAACAGGCGCAGGGTAATGGATTGTGTTATTCCTCATTGTTGACAATACACCGCACCTTGGGTTGAGTGGGTTGCCATGAGTTTCACACGCTCTCTGTCTCTCTGTCTCCCACTCACCCTTTCTCTCACATTCACGCTCTCTTTTCTCTTCTCTCTCTCGCCCTCTCTTTATCTCATTGTGCCCCCCATAAGGCTAAATGGATACAGAACGGATTATTAGGCTCAATTCAGCAACCATCAGCAGAGCCTGCCAAGATTTCAGGACAAAGGACAGCAGCCGTCGTCCCCTGCTTTCACTGTGCTACCACACTGCTGTGTACTGTATATATCGTGGCTGTCGGGTGGAAACCTTGTATCTCCCAAACCGTGAAAAAATTAAAAAAATAAAAAATAACCTGTGTTCCAGTGGGTCCAATGACTAATATTTAGCTGTTGTACTTACATAATAAGACTTTTCTTTGGGTGAATATTTATAAAACCCACAGACAGACTTAACCACTTTCACTTTCAATTTAAAACATATAAAATTATAGCATAATATCTACATAATCTACAAACTCTATTTTTGCTACTTTGTGTGATGCTGTAATATGAAAAATGGGACGTACACATGAAATGGTGAAATAGGGAGACAAGGTTTCGCCCGACAGCGACGATATGTATATTACAGCTCAATGGGTTATGTTACGGTATCTCTCCCTCTCTCTCTCTCTCTCTCTCTCTGTAGGCGGTAGCGACAGACGCCGTTCCAGTCAAACTGCAGTATGACAAGTCACACGATCAGGTGTGGGTTCTAACCTGGGGAGACATGCAGAAGACACACCCAACCCTGCAGGTATGGAGCAGTTGGCTGCGTGCGTGCGTGCGTGCGCACGTGCACACAGACCTCTGCATGCATGGATGACAAGGTGTATCAGGCTTGAACAGGTCTTATAAACATTTGCTGGCTTAGACCAGGGGTTCCCAAACTTTTTTGGCTCGGGGCACCCGTATGAATATTTTTTTCATCCGAGGCACCCCTACATTATATTCCTAATTTTCACTCCCAGCAGCACCTTATATTTATAGCATATTTTAGCGATTATGTTGCGAGGAAAACAAGATAATGAAAATAACTTTGTACTTCAAGTTTAAAATGATACCAAATAAATTTCAAATATTATCAAATTATCTCGCGGCACCCCTGGACTGCCGTCGCGGCACCCCAGGGTGCCCCATCACCCACTTTGAAAACCCCTGGCTTAGACAACCACGCTGTTACACCAGCGTTGTTGTTGTGACGGATGTTTTATTAATGGAAGTGTTTCAAAAGTCCCCCATTTCCTGGAAAGACTCGATGTTGAGTAGAACCTGTGAGAAAAAGCCCCCAAGTGTGCTTCCCATAAGAACAAACAAGAGGGAAGAGCTCTTTCCCCGTCATATACAGAGATGGCCCCTGACGGTATTGCTCTGGGTTGTAGCAGAGTAGAACGATTTCAGGACTTCTCTGACACCTTTAATTTCCGCAGCTGCCTGAGGTGGCACAGGCGTTGCCTTGAATTCTTTGCCACAGACTTTGAGTGCATTTTCCAAGCCAGGTCCTCTGTAATGTGCACCCCAAGTACTTGAAACCGTCCACCCTCTCCACCGGTTCCCCGTTAAGCTGCTAGGCTATTTGTGCTATAGCGCAGAAGACGTGACATTTTAGCACAGCCACGGTTGGTAGGTTCAAACATCGCTGGCATCAATATACGTTCTGTGCTCCTAAGTAAGAAGCGCTCTTGACATGATAACCAAAGCACTTTCAAAATACCATCTGTGGACAGGGCCCCTTAAAGATGCCAAGTGGCACTTTCTATTTAGAAAGCAGTCTGTGATTTGTTTGCGTGCAGCTGTACAAATACTTGTATTCTGTGCACATACAGTTGGATTCCAGGAAGGCATTATAGATGAGTATCTGTGTGAGTGCATCGAAGTAGAGAGAGAGAGAGAGAGCAAAACACCCCCCTCCCGCTCCTTGTGTTCCCTGTGATAAGTATTTCCGTGCGAGCAACTAATCTATGTATGTTTTAGAACGTTTACCGATGCGGGAAAAACAGCAATTCACAGCTGAGGCGCTGTCGGCTCGTGACTGCGGTCCCTTTGGACCACTGGTGTTGGAGACTTCACAAATGAGAAACGATCACAGGTGCGGTGGTGTCTAATCCGCCTCAGGGGATTGGGTGAAGGGGGGGGGGGTGAAGATAGTAGAATAGTTCTGGTTTATACCAGAGGGAAGAAGGGCGAGGTTTTTATAGCACGTGTGTGTGTGTGTGTGTGTGTGTGTGTGTGTGTGTGTGTGTGTGTGTGTGTGTGTGTGTGTGTGTGTGTGTGTGTGTGTGTGTGTGTGTGTGTGTGTGTGTGTGTGTGTGTGTGTACGTGCGCGTGCTGCGTGCATGTGTGTGCGCCCAAGTGTGTTTTCTGGGTAGGCGTCACCATGGGAGCCCATATTGTCAGCTCTGTAATGGACACAAACATGTTTATTGTTCTGCTTCGTCCTCTCAGAGGGAAGGATCCCATTATAATCTTTGCGAAGGTGTGTTGTTTGGTCTGTGTGGCATTGGGATTCACTGTGTCAATCCATTATGGGGATTGGGGGAGGACACACTCCAAAGAGAACAAATAGATGAAAGGTTCTTTAGAGGTTCTTTTGTGGCCTGAATGGGGCGGTGTTGAACTCCTGCAGTGAACCACCTGAGCCCAGAGAATATACTTTTAATTGAAGGGCTGTTCGTCATAGAAAGGGATTTTTGAGAATCTGATATGAACCTTGAAAGAAATGCGATTCAAATCTGACTTCTTACGGTGGTGTCGCTTGTCGCAAAATATGGACTTTAAGCAAGGTATGATATAAACGATATACGATATACGATAAGACGGTGAGTTTGTGTGTCTGGACCAACTTTGGTGTCATACGCCATAGACGACTGACGTCATACAGTAGATGGCTGACGTCAACCAACGGCTGTGGCCACATGAGGTCTGAGATCAGAGCCACGTCGTTCCCATGTGGATCCTGAGGGTCTACATGATTGGACTTTTAAGTTAAGTGACAATGTCACAAGGACCGGTTTTAGATTGACATTGCAAACAATGGCTACTTTTGCTATTCGTCAAAAGTGTGTGTACGGCTTAAAGGGGAACTTCGAACTAGTCGTCTTACCACGTTAATATGATGTTATGATGTCAATGAATTCTTTTTTTTTTTGTTTACATCTGACTTTCATAATGGCAAAAATTTCTCTGAAGAGTTTTGTTTCAAACTGACAATAGACCTCTTCCATCTCCGTTCAGAACTAACTCGGTAGAAATTTACTTTTTTCCCCCACCTCTACCTTGTTAATGGATGGAATAATATCAGATTACCGTAAGAAAAGCACTCCTCCTCCCTTTAAGTAGTTAAGAATAACCATCCCTTCACTAGTCATGTTTTTCTCTAATTTATGCTCAGCCGGCACAACGTGCAACAAAGTCTGAATCAGGCTTTAGAGCGCTGGATCCACAGATGGATTGTTCTTTGTTGTTGTTGTGGTGGTGGTGCTTCTTTGTTGTGCGAGGTTCAGGTCTGTGTGTCATCCTTTCAAGCTGCTGGAGTAGCTCTTCAAATGAAGGAGAGAGACATTCTGCAATTCTTATTCTTCTTCCAACAACTGCTTTTTTCCTGCCCCCTTCATTCGTTTCATTTTTCAGAAAGAGGCAAAGGGTAAAATAACACCTTTTATGCAGAAACATCCTCTTCTCATTAACGATGGTTTATCTGGACTGCAGATAAAGCGTTATTTGAATTTCATTTAGCCTTTTTCTCTCTCTCTCTCTCTCTTTTGCTCTGCAGTCGTTCAATAGTGATGAATAATTAGAGAATGGGGCATGAATCACTCAAATATGCAATTGCAGTGAAACCGCATAATGGACTGGAGGGCATATGGATCACACCACAAATAAATGGCCTGATAATGTCATTATCATTTGGGCTGTAGGTAATTGACCTCTGCATCAGCATCCCGTCACCACCGGAGGCACAGCTATAGCGGTGAGCGAGTTGCGTGTGTTTGTCTGTGTACATGCAAGTATGTGTGCGTACGTGTGTGGGTGTATGTGTGCGTCTGTTTCAGGAGGCACACGCCAGTGAGATGGGCCTATTTTCAAGCAGCCATCATTTATAATGGCTCAATATCCCTGTACCAATATGGGAGGGAGTGTGATTGTCAATTCATTAGAGAAGACAAATAGAGGAACAGGGGCGGGCAAGCTGAGACATGGCCTTTCAGACTGTCAGGCCCGTCTGTGGAATTACGTGCCAACAAGATGTTGACTCTTGGCTGCAGTTTCTGTGCATGGCCAGGCCAGTGCCCACACGGTATCTGTCTACAGATATACTGTATATATGCAGCTTTGTATCTATCTATCTATCTATATCTATCTATTTTACATTTTCTTAATGATTTGTATTGCCTTTCATGTTTCTTTTGTCTGATTGAATATATTATTTAAAAAAAGTGTAGTACAGTACAAGTACCGTATTTTCCGGACTATAAGGCGCACTTAAAAGCCTTTAATTTTCTCAAAAAACTACAGTGCGCCTTATAGTCCAGTGCGCCTTATATATGGATCATTCATTGACATTGACATTCCCTTTAGCACAGCTCCATCTGTTGGATGCATAACGCAACGGTAGCGTCTATTATGTGCGCCTTATAGTCAGGTGCGCCTTATATATGAAAACAGTTTGAAAATAGACCATTCATTGACAGTGCGCCTTATAGTCAGGTGCGCCTTATAGTCCAGAAAATACTGTACAGTTAAAAGGAACACCCCAAACAAGTCCTTTTACGGTCTTTT
This sequence comes from Nannobrachium achirus, assembly GCF_963921795.1. NCBI lineage: Eukaryota > Metazoa > Chordata > Actinopteri > Myctophiformes > Myctophidae > Nannobrachium > Nannobrachium achirus. The sequence continues at coordinate 37,067,367 of NC_137826.1, forward strand.
TTATGTTGGAGGTCCTTGTACCCTATGCTGTCTATGGACCTGAGTCTGCTAATAAAGATTGAATTGAATATCGATCTATCGATCTGTCTGTCTGTCTGACTGACAAGAGTGTTTCATATTTCATACTCATTTGGAGGTATTTGAGGTGTCACCTGAAATAAATTGGAAAGTGTTGCAGAGGCACTGAGCAGGAGGCCCTCAGAGCATCTTTGTCAGGCTGTTCACAACAGTTCATTACATGTGTGGCCCGGGTGCAACGACACAAGGAACTCTTGTCTTGACCGCGTTTCAAAGAGAACGACCATTGTTCTATCCTTGGGACATGCACTCCACTGCCTGACATCGATGTATAATGGCTAGTGGCTTGTAGTGATATATTGAATTTCCCAAATGACACAGATATATCGAGCCGTTCGAGGAATTTCATCTCGTTTCTAAATGGATGTATAGTTAGGTAGGTAAGAAAGAAAAAAAAAAGAAGCGACTCAGGGGTTTTGTGGAGAATGAATGTCGTGGAACAGCAAAGCTATTCAGTCACAACCAAATCCCCCCCTCAGGTGTTCACGGCCCCCCACTGGCAGCCAGAGATTTTCTGGAGGGGAGAGTGAGACTCGATGTGGGCCTCTGTGCTGAGTGTGTGGAACTGTGGATATGAGATCCGCCAGATGAGCAATGACAATGGGAAGCCATTGGCGTTAAGTTCAGAGCACCTCCAGCCCCAGAGAGCATAACAGCTGCCTAATTATACGTGAGTTATATTAGAGCGAACCTCATTAACTTCCCCATTGTACTCTGCAACAATTATAAAGATCTTTTCCTTTTTTTTTAAGGATCATCTCTACGATTGCCAAAGGCAAAGAGCGCAAGGTTATCTATTTTGTAAAAATGGATTAGAGTTTCTTTGTCACAGAGAGTAAAAAGAAAAAAAGTTCACTGCACTGTACTGTACTAGCAAAATGAACAACATGAAAACGGTAGTGGTAGTTATACTCATAGTAGAGATGCACTGATATATATCGGCTGTACAGTATATCGCTATTGGCCTTAAAAATGCAATCTCTGTATAGAACAATCAATCACTATCAAAATAATATATCGGTTTTAGGCCTAATACAGCAGGTAATGAACACTGTTTGTTAGAATTCTGCATCTGTACCCAGAATCACAGTTAGGCTGTATAAGCCCTACTGAAACTTAATGCAATCTCAGTATCGGTCAATCTGTCAATTTGACCATACAAATAATGGGATATCGGCCAAAATGTCAATACTGTCCCCACTTCCCCACTTCATGGTACAGATGTGCCATTTCAAAACTTCACACATCCTGTCATTAGCAAGACAATAGATTTCAGGGGATTTGCAGAACATTGAGCTTGTAGATCAGCTATTTTTGCAATTTTTATGACCTTCTCTAACTTTGAAGTTTAAATCTACCTATGAAGGTGGATTCTGCCTTTCAATGGGAATGGAGTGGTTTCTTGCCATTTGCGAGTTTCTGCAAAAATACGCTCCTTCCTCCATAAAAATTAGAAAGGCATAACAGGGAAAGAAACCTTTGGAAAAAATGCATTTGCAGGAAATTGTTATGAAAAGAGCAGTAAATACCGGTACTGAAGAGAGGAAATGGCACATTTGTTGGTTAATTCAACTCTGAGAGTGTACAAAAGGAACCAAATGGACTCATAAGGGTCCATTTGGTTCTATTTGCATACTGTCAGAGTTCCAGGTCACTATCAGGAGTTTACAGTCTAGGCCTCTACTGGGAATCCGAATACCATGGATGGAGAAGTGGCTTTAGTGAAGCTGTCATAGACTTCAAAATTGGCTTTGAGCTCAGTTCCTTTCCTTTAAAGGAGACAAACAGTCTCTCTCTTTCTGTGAGACTCTTCATTGACACACTCATAATATGAGTGGGTTTAAAGAATAACAGTGATAGAAGATTCTGCAAGGGTTCAGGAAAGCTCATAACAATTTTTGCTCACCTCTTCCACCTCTTCTAGTTTTTATTTAACTGATACCCTCATTTATTTTAGGCACAAACCATTGTTCTTCTCTTTGCAGTGCACTGCACGTTTTGACTGTTTACCTTGTTGTTTGGTGACAAAGCTTCATGCTTACACACATTATAAAATATAAATTGTAATTTTACTTGCATGAGTGTTTTTTGTGCTGCTGCAAGCGTTTGGTTTGCGGAATACCATACAATATCGGTCCTGTGAACAATTCCATTCTGCTATAGGCCTTAAGAATCTCAAACAAAGTCTCATCGTTCAGGCATACGGACAGGGAGCATGTCGAGCAACCGCTCCATCCAAAGTAGACGAGTCTCCCGCCAGAGAAACAGGCTCTTAGCGTCATCCTTCTAAAGGCCGTTATCACTGAATGACTTCATACAGTAGGAGAGCTAATCTGAAGCCGCGTTTCACCGGCTTGCAGTTATGGGACATATTGTACAGTAGATGTTTATCTGTTCCAGGATATATGGGCCGTTGAGTCCCAGGATATATGAACCGCTCCCTTGTTGGCGATAACTTGTGGAAGCAAGGTGGCCAGGTGATTACAGCCATCGTGCCGTGAACTACAGAACAGATCACACATTTGATTTCTGCACAAGCCCCCGTACCCTGTCAAATTGACCTTGGCCAAGGACATTCTGCCAAATGCTCAGTAATCAGTACATTAATTTAGCCTTATCTTAGTCTCATCCAAATCTGTCCTTTTTTTTATACCAATGCGACTTTATTGATACCAATGCCATTAGGGATTATGCTCATAGGTCTGATTCATTATCGATTCCATTATTGATTCCTGATACATTTTCAGAAAGAAAATTGTATTATAGGTCTACACAGGTTGTCAACTATTTTATTATCTGGGTCTGAACAGCTTAGAAACCGTAGAAAAAAAGGCGTGCATGTCTGCCTAATAACAACATTGAACGTTGAATATGTTAAAATGAGTTACAATGCTCTTTTTAACATTTTCAGTAGAAACACAATGTCTTGGTTTTGCTATAAGAAACAGAAAAAATATGTCAGCATTGATTAGGAATTGATAAGCTCGGAGACACAATGTCGATTCTCTGAGTCAACCATTCTGATTCTCTAACGATTACAGCTCTCGGTTCCCATGCCATTTGGTAAATACAAGTTTACATACACTGTAACATCATATGATGTAGCTATACAGTTGTAGTAGGACAGACATATGTTTCCATGAAAGGTCACAACACACTAGGGCATTAACGAAAAAGTCGACAAGTCGACTTCATTACACAAGTCGACTCCCACCAGAGAAAGTCGAAAGTCGAAGTTGAAAAAAGAAAAGAAAAATCTATTGTGAAATTAGCAGATTTGTTGCGAGGCGTTGTGAGCATGTAGATCGTCTATTTTCACAATTTCTTCCTCTATATATTTGACAATTTGGACAATGTTTAATTTGTCATTTTAGAGGTATTAAAAAGTCCTTAAATTGGCACTTTAGAAATGTGAAGATACCCTCTATACTTTATGTTGGTTTGTTTACAGTTGAGTGAGAAAACAACGTTAATTCACATTAAGTTAATCATCTAGGGACCCCCCAAAATAATTGGGAGGGTCGTGTGTGATGTGATGACGTCATCAAACGATAAAGTCGACTTCAACTCAACTTTTTACTGAGTCGAGTCGACTTGCAAAAACCACAAGTCGTTAATGCCCTACAACACGCCATTCACATATTAAATATTGCTCATTGAAAAGTGCATTTTTTTTAAATGGAATCACAGTGCCTCACCTCAAGGATTCAGATGATGGTTGTGATTGTATTTTACAACTAACATGATTACAACTAGCATGCATCCATGTTGCAGAACACTTTGGCAGGATTGGCAGCGTTGTTACTGTAATTTTGGTGTCTCTTTGTTGTAGAAGATTACCGATAAAGAAGAATGTCCAGAAGCTGCAAGCCTGTGTGTGTGATAGTACTGTCTATTTCCTCTGACTCTTGCCTGACGTTGCTAGCCTCTATCACACACTTCGTTTTGGGAAGAGAGTCTGGGATTTCAGGAAGAGTTTTCATTTCTGGGGTTTGCCCCAAACCACGTGCCCCAAGCCTACAGAAACCACGTGCCCCAAGTATACAACCCTGATTGGCCAACCCTTGAAGCTGGTTGAGGAAATAGAATTTCAATGGATCGGTGCCAGACCGTACTACAACACCACTACCGCCAGGGGGTGTTGTTGTGTTCGGTCTGGTTTATTAACCAGGCAACTCTGACTCCTCTTCTCTGTGGACCTACAGGTGATCCCCCAGGCCAGTGTAGGAGAGGTCCATCGTGCCATCCGCACCACCTTCCAGAGGGTGGATGACTTTTTCATTCCTCCCACCAACTTGATCATCACTCACGTCAGGTACACGCACGCACGCACGCACGCACGCACGCACGCACGCACGCGCGCGCACACACACACACACACACACACACACACACACACACACACACACACACACACACACCCCGTTAAAACACCCTTCTCATTATTCACTCGTCACAGCCATCCCTGTAAAGTGAAGGAGAAACGAGCAAATGAGAATTCTAATGAGAATCCCGACGGGCAATAATAGTCGCCTCCCTCGGAATAAAGTTGCGAGGCTATTAACCTTTCCTTCGACCTTTTGCCACCTCAGGTTCGCCTTCGTCTTCCTCAAGAACGAGCCCGCGGTGCACAAGATCGACCTGGAGACCTTCCACCGCGTCAAGACCATCAGCTTCAAGAACTACAGCTGCGTCCCCGTCAGCATGGCCTACACCCACCTGAGCGGCCGCTACTTTGTGCAGTGCCAGGGCAAGGGCCGCCTGCAGGCCCCGCCCCAGCTCCTGCTGGACAGCGTGACGGACACGGTGATCGGCCCCAACCGCAATGTCTCGGGCCGCGCCTACGTGTCGCCGGACGGCCGCTACATCGTGACGCCCGACCCGCGGCGCTCTAAGCTGGTGGTCCAGACGGTGTCCTTCCAGGGGAAGCTGGGCGTCCACCGGGAGGTGGACTCGCCGCTCGCCGTGTCAGACCTGGTGTTCCAGCCCTCGTTCGCCGAGTCTAACCGCTACGTGGCGGTGGCCTCATCCGGCGCGGGCACGGACCTGCTCTTTTCCGACCTCTCCTCCTCGAGCCACACCGCAGAGGTCCTCCGGAGCCTCAAGGAGCCCCTGGCCCCCCAGGCCTGGCCCTGGGGAGGCCCCAACCGGGTGGTGGTATCTAGCGGCTTGTTTGGACAGTACCTGGTTACACCGTCGGCGGAGTCCCTGTTCGTCCTGAGCGGCAAACAGAAAACGCCACACTGCGAGGTGTCAGACATCAAGAGAGGGAACACAATCGTCTGGGTCGGGGAGGTATGAGTGAAAGAGAGAGAGAGAGAGAGGGGAAAAAACAGAGAGGGAAGGAGAAAAAAGGGTGAAATAAATGGAGAAGAGAGAGAGGAAGAAAGAAAGAAAGAGAGAGCAAGAGAGAGAGACAGAGAGAGAGGGCGAGAAAGAGAAGGAGAGAGAGAAAGAGAGATCAGGCCAAAATGCTTATTATTAAGATTTATGTGGACTTAAGTTGTGGACTCAACCCTGGGACTGAGCGAGAGGAGGACACGCCTGGGTTTATTGTAACAAAAGTACACTTAAAAATAGAGTAATCGAGAAAATATAAAGAAACCCTGTTGTGATATTCCTATTGGGAGAAAGTGTCAATGCCGTTCAGTGCAACAGTGATCTATGTGCACTTAAGTGCAGTTATACAGAGTTGTACATTATTGCACTTCCTTCCATGTTATCACAGCAAATAGGTACCTGCAGAGGGGTTATCAATGAACAATGAACTATGCACAATGCTCACTTTTTTAGAGTAAAGCTTTTCGTTTGGGTTTATCTCAACAATGTTTGTCGTTTTCACGAGTGCTGCATAATAGTCACCACAATATGTCTCTCTGTCTGTCCGTCTGCCTCTAGTATATGTGTGTTATCTGCCCTTTTAAAAGCTACGAGCTCATCGGTTACAGTATATCGCCTTTGTCCTTGTTCATGGTATCGTACTGTATGCTCCCTTGAAAGCTTTCATCCTCCCCTTGCCAGCGAAGTTGGCTTTATGCACATGTCACACCCCTATTTACAGTGTCTTTCCAAAGAAGCCCACTTTTCCGTCCATTAGCTGTGGGAAATAGATGTTTTAGAATGGACTGAGATCCAACCAGAGCTGAAGTGAACATGTAGACCTCCCCAAAGTGGTACAAACTGACCACATCTCAACCCCCATCTATTCTGTACCTGCAGGCTGCGGCACAACGCAGTGCTCTGATGTCTGTCCTGAAACCTGCCTCTTAGCAGACACCTTCAGAACAGTGTGCTTTGCCCACATGTTGTTGAGTGTGTACGTCAAAGTGACATTGATTCCAATGTTCAGGAGGACGTGAGCATTTGCAGCATCAATATGAATTGAGGATTCAATTTGGAGTGTTGTTAGGAAATGTGTTTGTTTACAACTTAGCTTATACAGCGTTTCTTTTACTAGACATGGCCCTCAGTCTGTATGCGTCGCTCTGTCAGTGAGTTTTTCAGTCAATCTGGTGTGTCCCACCTGGGGCGGGATTGTATTTTCATTAAGTGAAAGGCAATTTGTATTGTTTTTGTCATGCAGTCTTTTAGAATAGCCAGCCAATGCATTACTTACTTACCTGATTATGTTTGCAAAGTCGGGGAGCAAACTTGGCAAATGCTCTGTAGCCATTTGTCACGATGCAGCAAAATGCTCATATCCACCGGGATATGGACGGAAATTGTCATCCTCGTTCAAGGTTCAAGGTCACGTGAAATTAGTGAAATTAAAAACAAATTCATCTCTGTGTTAAGGACTGGTAGACGGTCTTCTCACCTTGTGAATTTTGAGGGACTCTGGCAAACTATTCCATCTTGATGTAAATGCTCACATCCTTCTGTGTTCTTACTAGACTGTGACAGTTGTGGGTCGGTTCAACGTCTACACAGCCTAATCTCTGCAGGTACTCTGAGAGGGTAGACATGGAACCTTTATGGCTCTGTTTTACTCTCTTTGAGTTAATTGAACGCTCAGGATTTTACTGTGTAGTGAGAAGGAGGACGACGAGAGTGCCTGCTACTCATATTTATCTCCAAAGCCTGTCGACAACCGTCTGAATAAAAGAAAAGGCCACGTTTAATGTGTAAATACACCTTTACAATGGTGACGTTAAGAAGCTAGATTTACACAGCTACACAAACTGCAGTCACTATCAACCGTAAAATGGTGTTAAGAGAATGTACAAATGGAACAAAATGGTCCCATATTTGGTTCCATTTGTATAATCTATGAGTTAGTTGTAATATGTAACTTTTTTCAGTGAATACATATTTATTTTGTCCAATCTGTATGCTATAGTATGGCTCTTCTATCGAGACATTTATATCCTGGTGTCTAGGTTTGATACGACCTTTGACACGATCCTGTTTCTTGGTTTGACACAAATTTTGTTCTAGCCCGGGTTCAGGAGAGTTACATATTGCAGCTTTAAATTAACACTGATGATTATACTGGGTGCTGTCTGGAGTGTTTCCCTTTGTGTTTAATGCCAGTTAACAGACCTCACCCCTTACTTTGAACATTGTTCATTGTTTCCCAATAATGTACTGTGCCTGTGCCTGTAACTCCCCGATTCAATGAGTAGGGTAGAAACCAAGTCGTGTTCAAAAAGAAGAAAAAAAGAAAAAGAAAACGTAAATGCTGAGTGAACCAGATTTGTATTTTCTTGTGTGTGATTTAGATATCTGCTGCTAATCTGCTTTGAAACAACACTGGCACGAGAGCCTGTTAGATTGCATCTCAGAAGGTAAATTCCTCACGATTTTGTTCCCTCTAGAGTTAGACCACTGTTGCACTGAGGAGAAATGATAATGCTGAATGAATTGAAGCTATATCAAGATGTTTATTTGAAACCCAGGTTATTATACAATTGGCTAGTTATTGTAGCCATTGAGAGATATTTGAAAACGATATGCTATTTAAAAGAAAACTGACAACCACTTACAAAATGACTGCTGATGCTGTGTTATGGGCTGATATCAAAGTCATAGTGGCATCTTTACAAAGTCAACCATGAGATAATGTAGGTCACTTTATTTTTTTCACATATTGACAAATGAATCTCTGGTAGCAGAATACAGTTTTCCAAAATGGATATTATGACATTTTGGAATGGCTCCCGTTTTACCAGCATTCCAATATACAGGCCAGTTGGTTTCACAGTGGTTCAAACAGATGATCTTGTTGAGGCTTCAGTGACATGCATGTAATGAAACCTTCAATACAAAGATACTCAGATATCCACATCCCCTGAATCTCACACAGCCACGTACAACTTCACGTTCCTCGACCAAAACCTAATCCCCCTGCCCCCGTCAGTTTAGCTCTTTAGCAGTATGACATTGCTATTAGAGCCAATGAGGGCAAGAGCAAAGAGAATGCACCTGCGCTTGATGATATAACTATATTATTGGCTAGCCCACGTTATTTGTTTGAATACTTTCACTGTCCGTGTTGACCATTATTCCCGTGAATGGGCAATTTGTTCTTATACATCATACTAATTTTGCTCTCTCATATGAACCACACGACCAAGTATGATGTCAGAGCAAAATGACTGCTGTGTGAATATGGTCAATATCCCCATAGCTCTCCTTTAACCCTCAAATAAGGGGCTGCAGAACTAAGCCGCTTGGTGTGATAGACATTGATAGGAAACACTGTTGTAGATAACATTGTTCATGTTTAGAACACATTACGACATGATGAAACCAACTGTACAGTTTTCTTTATGCATTTTGTGTGTTCTGGTTTATGAGGGAATTGTTTTGTAAGAAAAAAAAAAGTCTAATAAAATCTATTGTAAAAATCATGCAGCTGTGTTATGGTGTAGTGTAAATCCCATTTTTATCACGATATTCAGGGACAGATTTCACTGCACCGTAAGTTTATTGTTTCGTTTACTGAGACCGTTTTGAATGCACATCCCACACTCTGCTAACATCATCTGCTGATAAAAACTTGATTTGCCACAATTTATGATTTTTGTAGTTTGGAGAAACGTAACCGTTTTGATAAACGTTAAAAGTATAATTTAAAGAGAGAATCCTGCAATGAAGTGAACTGCTAAAGAAGCCACCATAGTGCAACTGTCCTGTGATAATGGGTGTCATACTTCAGTTATTCTGGGTTATCTCTAAGAAGTTAAGAACACCCTCAAAAACTGGATGATTGATCTCAAGGGGTTTATCCTCCTAATAAAGGTAGTATGGCAGTATTATTTTAATATTAAAAACACACATATAGGACACAGAAGGCAAGAACACTATGTAGCCATTTATCCTTCAGGTTTACCCAGTTATACTTCAGTTATAGTCTTAGGCGTTATATTTTATATAAATACAATTTTACGTACAGCAAAATGTTTATGAAAGATGAACACCTCTAACACAATATCCACTAGTCATCACTCCACCTTGAAACATGTTATGGTCGTTAAGATAAGAGGGAGTGACAGTCTATCAATATGAGATTTCCAGATCTTCACAACAAGCAACTATATGTGGGATGACCCCTACAATTTCTTGTCCCTGGTCCCTCTGTCATTAATGGGACATCAAGATGGCTGTCCGTCCTGTAAAAGTTAATGCAATCTATAGTCTTTCTGTCTTCAACACGCTCCGACAATCCATGGCTATTTTTCTCACCACATGCAGCCTCGTGCCGAGAGGTGCTGTCAATAGCCTCTCACTCGCGTGTCAGAGAGAGACAGAGGGAGAACGTTTCCAGAGCAGAACACCACCAGAATCCAATCACACAGACAATTACCATCCTATTCACACCTAGCACAATGTCTCATGATTCACAGCGCAATAGGAACAGAAAGACCATCTGTCATGACACAGACTTCCCAGGTTAGGGCTTTGACAGGAATTGAGGTTTTTGTCAATAGGATGTCGTCCCGCGGAATGGAAACAGATAGGACGACTGTCACCGCGGTAATCTGCCGCTCGGCATTGTACTGTCTGTCTGCGGCTGATTGGGATTTCAGCCCTATTCACATCCTGTTGCATTTGTGTGTCACATACAGTATAATCACCCTTTGACACTTTTAGCAGCATATTAACGACATTAACACACTTTGGCCGACCACCTTAAACCCGGTGTCCCTGTTTAGGGTAGAGTCCTAGATGGACTATTCACGAATAGCCAAAGTATAATGGGCCTTAAATGGTAGGGATCTGCACAAATAATTGAACACACCAAGCATCTCATAATCAGAAATTGAGGTCTCCTCCCAGTGGGACATAGTGGAGGACCCGATTGCTTGATTGAAGAATTTAGAAGTTTGCATAGGAAAAGGTACAGTTTCATGACAGTACAGTTCACTGGTACAAGGTCAACTCTTTTTTTAAACTCATATAACATTCAATGACAGACAGATTGAACACAGTACTATGCAGAAGATATCATCAGAACAATTGTTGTAAAAACACAATGCAAAATAAATGGTATTTACAATGGAAAGGTCAGGGGGAGGTAAGGATAGACAATGCAAAATAGAAGGTATTTACAAAAGAAAAATTGTCCGTAGGGAGACGCTCGGGAGGTATCCGTATTCCGTACTAGATGCCCAAACCACCTAAGATGGCTCCTTTCCAAGCACTCAGAGTGTCCCTTGGGTGACACTGCCTATCTCTAAGGGAGATGACAGCCACCCGTCTGAGAAAACTAATTTCGGCCTCTTGTATCTGCAAACGTATTCTTTCGATCACGACCCACACTTCATGACCATAGGTGGGAGGAGGAGGAACGAAGTTTGTTCAGTAGACAGAGAGCATTGCCTTCTGGTTAATCTTAGTATAAGTGAGGGGTCGTTAAATGATCAAATGGAACAAAAATAGTTTGAAATGAAACCTTGGCTTGGAGTTAAACAGAGGTCTGTAACAAAACATCAAATTGGCTGAATGAACTTTGGGTTTGGACAGGGTCTAATTTGAAGCTATCAAAATAAGTGTGAACGAGAGAGGTTTAATTTGGAAAATAGTCTAATTTCAAGTGAAAAATGTATCGTGCAGCATTGCCAGCCCAGTAGCCTTGGAAACAGGCAACACAGTGTTTCCAAGGCTACTGCCATGTGCCTTAGCGGCTATAATCAGAAGAACAGCTACTTTGTTCATATCCACCAAGGAATGATACATGTACTTGTTGTGTTTTGAGATCCAACACTCGAGACATAAATGAAAAGATTGTTGAGACCAGCTGCAGGAGGCTACTACTGTAAAACTCAATAGCTCAAAGATATATGTTGTGACAGAATGTCTCGGAGGTGGTAGATCTGACCTTAAAAGCCCAGTATTTGTTTTAAATGTCAGAGTCTACAGGCAATGGGAGCTATCAGAGAGCAACCTTAGAAACTGCTCGTTGCAATGAGCAGAAACACATTTCTTCGGCTTGTAACTACCTGACCTGATGAAACTATAATAACTAAAACAGGGTATTTCCAGATGACAGCGACAAATAATGTAGGAATAACTGAACACCTGTCCGAGTGTAAAACTGAAAGTCAAATCCAAGTATTATCCTCCTTGTTTGAAACAGCTTCAATGGATGAATTACCTTCCATCACCAGCATGCTAGAGCTAACCGCTTAAAATACCTCCACAGGCTGCAGCCAAACCCATTTTGATAGATAAAGTGGTGGGGGACCAGTCCCACAGGAAATGAGTCAAATAGTGCCTCTAATTTGCTCCTACTAAAGTACTTGATCGGGGGGATTTGCTGCATGGGTCAATACAATGGTGACAAGAAAGTTTAGTTAAATCCATGGGTATTATTTAGCCTATTATGTTATGTAAACCCCACTAATCTGGCATAATGGTCCACACTTTGAAAACATTATGCCATTAAAGAGCTAAAGGTGATGTGTGTGTTGCTATGCTACATACCTCTCAATTGTGCTTTAATTAGAACCATTAGAGGGACATCATGAAGATGCACTCTGATCACATGACCCCATAATCATTCCACTAATTCTAGGCAACACAGAAGGGGGGGAAGTTTTTTTCATATTTCCACAACAACTCTAAGGTATATTAAAGGCATAGTTCAATGTTGAACATGAGTGGTACTGTATTCCCCTTTAATATAAAGCATGATGTCTTACCTATTCGGGAGAAAGTTCTGTCACTCTCACTTGACTTTGCACTCAAACCTGGCAGGCTGCTGTTCGTCATGCAGGCTGACACAGCTATAGGCCTATGTCTGGTTGTCCACCTCCATTCGGAGTGAAAAAGAACTGACAGTTGTAAAGTACTGTTATTTTATTCATATTAGGCAAGACGATCAGTCATCTCAAGAAACCTGTCTGTACTGTTGTGGGCTTTAGTGCCACTCACGGGTGTCCGGGCGGAGACGTTGATTTCCGGGAGACTCCCACACGCTCCGGGAGACTTGGGATGTCTGCTACTGTATCACACAGTAGCTTGATAGTGTTCCCATCATCAATCTCTTTGCTGAAAATAGTTGATATAAAAGCTCACAATGGGTCACATTGCAACGTGTTGTGATCTTGTAGATCTGCTATTTCGCCCAAATGTTCACCCCTGCCCTGAATATAAGAGTGTAAGAACCAGTTATCAAAGTGTGTGTCCGGCGACCCCAAGGGGTCCTTTTTTTTAATATTTTGTTTTTATTTTCAATTTTCTCAAAATTATACAATGCACAAACAACACATAGCCTACAATTCTCCCATTCCCCCTCCCCCCACCCCACATACAAACCCACATACATTGAGGGTTCCCCAGGGGTACCGGGTCAGTTGTCCATTCCGAAACATCCCCATTCCGTAACCAGGTTAGCATTCACCAGCGTTGGCAGGTTAGCATTTTACCAGGTTAGCATTCACCAGCGTTGGCAGATTAGCATTTTACCAGGTTAGCATTCACCAGCGTTGGCAGATTAGCATTTTACCAGGTTAGCATTCACCAGCGCTGGCAGGTTAGCATTTCACCAGGTTAGCATTCACCAGCGTCGGCAGGTTAGCATTACACCAGGTTAGCATTCACCAGTGTTAGGTTTACTGAGGTTAGGGTTAAGAACAACATAATGTGATGTGTCAAGACAGAGCTTGCAGATCTGCTATCTAAAAAAATATAATCTTGAAAACAGAAAAATCTTGTATGTCGGTCGCTGGCACAAACTATTTTCAGATGGGGGTCTGTCGTCCGTGGCCAAATACATACATTTTTGGGGGTCCTTGATGAAAAGTTGAGAACCAGCTGCTCTCAGGTTCATTCATCAGATTCATATAAACCACTATTTTGTGTGTGTGTGTGTGTGTGTGTGTGTGTGTGTGTGTGTGTGTGTGTGTGTGTGTGTGTGTGTGTGTGCGTGCGTGCGTGCGTGCGTGCGTGCGTGCGTGCGTGCGTGCGTGCGTGCGTGCGTGCGTGTGTGTGTGTGTGTGTGTGTGTGTGGATCAGGGCTCACTTGAAAAGTGGGGGCACGGTGGTGCAGTCGGTAGCGCATGTTCTCCCCGTGTCCCGTAGGGTAGGTACCCTCACAAAAAACATGTAGTAATCCTGGTCTCTATACTGCCTCCCCCTGGTGGCCTGATGGTAGGGAAAGGAACTGGTTGGAATAATGTGTGCCTTCCATGAGCTACATCCATACCGGGGAAACTCCCCCCTGTCAGGACTCCTCATGCAGAGAAGGAAGCATGAGCTCAGTCCGTTGCTCTCCCCAGGTTGGCAGAGGGAGTGTAGCACCCATTATTGCAGCTTAGGCATTGGCACTTGGTAAAAAAAAAAAAGGGTTACAAAAATCGTGGGATAAAATACAAATAAAATCTGTTTTTCCAATTAATTTGGGGCACACTTGCAATATCCTTGAGGACCCGGGCCAAAGATTGAGAACTACTGGACTATTATTGGCTATTCATCAATTAGTCCACCACCACCTGCCATGCAGCCCCTCAGTGGAATATTGGATTTCAGAATGTCGCTATAAGAAACAAATCCATATCATTACTGAAGATGTGCTAGTGGAGGTTTTCTCATTATCAGATACATTGTAGTGTAGACTGTCCTGGCTTTGAAATGTGTGAAAGAGATTTTGATAGAGGGCTGATCTATCTATCTGTGTCCCTGGGTTAGGGTCTGCCACTCTCTGCTGTTTTTTTGTTTTCTTGTGTATCACTCTTACAATGCATTCAGACACATGCACAGTGTTGTCAGTTTCTGGTAAAAGGGTTTCCATTACTTTCTGACTTCTATCTTAAGCAGACTATTTGAAATGTTGTCTTGTAACACTCCAGCTACAGCTGCAAGTAGGCTGCAGAACCGCCACTCTGAGTCTGAGCGCTTGAGTGAATTGAATAGAATGTGGATGAAAATGGCACAGTTCAGATTGGCATCATCCTTTATTTTTTATATATCTCGCAATATGATAACAAGGTTGTGTTTGAGGAATCTTGTATCTTCAGTCCCTTAGAGGCAAAACTTTTGACCTTCACAATTCAGATGTCATTCAGAGATAAATATGTAATAGCTGTTATACTATACTGTACTGTACAGCAGGAGAGGAGAGAAATAATTCAGTGAAACTTTTGGCTGGATCTCTTCATCCCTGATTTGTCTACACAGTATACCCATTGTTGGTAGTATATGGCTCTTTTCGACTATAAGAACTAAGTGAACCGCGCTGTGCAGTGAATTATATTTCACAGGGTCTACTCTGGAGTTATTTCCATAGGCTACACCAGTGTTTTCTCAACCTTTTAAGGCCATGACCATTCCAAAATAATCATATTTGAACTGGGGACCCCCCACCCGGGCTAGCACTTGGAATGTAGGAGTTTAGTTTGACTCGGTTCCACAGATAAATATTGTGAAAATAACTAAGTTGTGGATCAGCTATTTTCACAATTCTTTCCTCTTTCTTATATTATTTTAAATTTTGAACAATGTTTGACCAGTTGTTATAGTATAGTTTGTTGATTACGTTTGATGCAGTAATGGTAATTTGGTATTAAAAATGTCTTAAAAGTCCTTAAATTGTCACTTCACTGTCATCTGAGCGGTGCGAGGTGCTGTGTGCTTGTAGATCGGCTGTTTTCACTAGTTTAAATCATTTTAAAATGATAAATACAAAACAAACGGTTTTGGACATACAAGATTTCCACCCGACAACAACGAAATATAACTCATGTAATTGGCCCACTGGCTTGTCACTTGTCAGGATCTGAAATGGCAAATCTTTGAGTAGCAGCAGCGCTATAGAGAGATCTCTCTCTTTTTATAGCGCGCAATGAGGGCCTCTACAACTCTTTTTCCCGGGCTGAATTAGGGGCCCAGCACGTCCCTGGTTCGGTTTCAGATACGGTTCTCAGAACTTGATTTGGGCCCTGCTCAGGAGGTCACTGTTACACTGTATGGTTTTTGTTGTTTTTGGGTTGTCTTGGGTGACTTGTTGTTGTCTTGTTGTTGTGGGTTGATGTTTTTGTGTGTAATAAGGCTGAGAGTGCTCCTGGCACAAGCATTTCATTGTATGTCTGTACCTGTATGGATATGCATGTGACTAATAAACCTGAACCTGAACCTGAACCTGGCTCGGGTTATAATAGAAATACAAAGTACATTTACTCTCAAGTTCTGTACTTAAGTACAACTTTGAGGTATTTTTACTTTATTGGAGTACTTCCAATTTCCAATACTTTTACTTCGCCCTAATTCACCTTTCACAGCCACCTTTTAGTACTTTGCTGGTAGACCCGAAGGTGCTTGTTGCTATGGATACCATCTAGTAGTCTAACCAACACATCTTCATATCGAACAAACGTGTCACTGAGTCCCCTATTGATTGATGACTTCCTTTTCCATGGGTGACACAGAAATCCAGGGTTGCTATGAGTAGAAATGTCCGTTCTACACATTCATGTAGGCACGAGAAGTCTTGTAGAATGCATTTGGAAAACAACACAACAATTTTTGAACAAATTGTCAGAGTAATCGCCTGAGACATTTGTATGTTCATTCATATTCTGGGGATTTCCAGTTCCAAATAGGACAGACCTTTAGTATAACATATTCTAGTCCCACAGCAGATTCGTACAGCCAGTTTGAGTCAATTCTTCTTCAAGAAAATATATCTATATATGTTCAGTTTCATTAAACTAGAGTTAAGCCCCTGATACACGTAGCAATTCTTTCATCAATATCAACCAGAAACGACCACGAGGCGTCAATTGGGTACACTGTAAAAATTTTAAAGTTGAGAAAACTCAAAATTGTAAGGCAACAAACTTCAGCAAAGTTTTAAGTTGGACAACCAAACATAAACTTTCAAGTTTTGAACTTGAGTTGGTTGAACTTAAAATTCTTTGTTGCCCCAACTTATATAGGTTTTGCTTTGGTTTGTTCAACTTTCAATTCTGAGTTGCCCCAACTTATAACTTTATATTTTATGTTTTAATTATATATTTTATGTTAAGCTTAACTTTCAATTCTGAGTTGCTCCAACTTATAATTTTATATTTTATGTTTTAATTATATATTTTATGTTAAGCTTAACTTTCAATTCTGAGTTGCTCCAACTTATAATTTTATATTTTATGTTTTAATTATATATTTTATGTTAAGCTTAACTTTCAATTCTGAGTTGCCCCAACTTATAATTTCATATTTTGTTTTAATGATATATTTTGTTTAGCTTGACTTTCAAATCTCAGTTTTCTTAATTAAGAATCTTATTATTATAACTTATTATTATTATTATAACAATGTTTTCCCCTAAAATTATTGAGCCACGTAAAACAGACACGGTAAAATTGTAGACTCTCGTAATAATTAGTGATGCCAAACTATTAATGTAACAAATGGTTTAGTAAACAATAGTGTGGCTTCTTAGATTTAGAACTTCTCAAACTTCTCAGAAAATTATTTAGAGCACAATGTGTATCAAAATATTACCCAGTGGTACAGTATGACATCAACTTACACAAAAATCTTAATATAAGCCTTATGGTTGAGAAAATCTGATAAGGTCCAGGATAACAATAAGGGGACTAATACAACTATAACAATAACATAACAAGGCTACTTAGATCCAGAACAATGTCAGAATTACCAGCAAATGCACGTGTCATCAATGTACACATACATACAGTACATAAGGGAGCATCCCTGCATATCTGACCCTGATGGATGTTAGGTACAGCATATAGGCAGACAAAAAATAAGCAGAAAAGCAGTTCGAGGTAGATAAGATGGTGTTGGCTGGACGGGGGGTAACTTTTAGAGTATCATTCGTTAAAACGTGCTGGATTCACTGAAGGGTTTGTTTTGTAAAGATCTGACCCTTGATGAGAAATCAGTTCCAAGTCCCATGAAAACCTTCTGAATTGTTTCAAATGTGTACCTCAGCTCTTTTGGGTACTGGAGGTTTAGAGCATAGATCAGTCCAAAGTGGCAAGCCACCGCTGTTGGTAAGTCAGGAAGATCTTGAAGGACGATATGTTCTTCAACGATAACAGCAACGTTCTGGACTCTGGACCAAGGAGAGCTGGACTATTATCCTCCATCACAGTTAGGACACCCACAATGATGCCCTCCGTCTGCTCCTCCTCTGGGTCAGTTTCCTTTGGATGACAAACAGGAAATAGTCAACAAAAGCAAGCTACAGTATTTGTCATTAAAACGCAATGGCTCACAAAAAGTTATTACACTAAAATGATTCCAAATATTGCATAACAAGATTTTTCCATCGTATGTGTTTACCAATGTACCAACCATATTATAAAGAATTTGACACCAATACACCAGAACGAGGACAGCGGGGAAGTAAAAAACAACAACAAAAATCAAGTCCATATTTAATAAAAGTATAAAAAGAGACTCACAAGACAGGTCCTGAACAGCTTCTGATGACAGTCTCGGAGATACAAGGGAATGGCCTTCAAGGCTGCAGTCTGCTGATGTCTGAAACACACACAAACACACATGTAAATTGCATGTAGAAAGCTCAGAGCAAATATGAAAACATCTGCCCAGTGTAAACTGATAAGGTACAGGAATATCAGCAAATTATACTACTGTATAGCCAGATTTAATATATATACTGTATATATATTTTAATGGTATTATAAATGTCAGAAATGTACCTCATCCAGCTTTTCCAGCAGTCGGTCCATCATAGGTAGAAAAGCTGTGCTTCTGGCTCGATACAGTTGAGCTGCTCTGAAGTCATCCATTAGGTTCTTCTTGGTGATCTGAAGAAACCCTTCCTTGATCTGTTGAAAACATTTGGAACCATTTTAAATCTTCAATACAAACACAATTTCAACATCCCAATTTGCATTTTATCAACAGATGTAGAAACTAAAGATTCTTATTTCTCAAAGAGAAATCAGAACCACAACATAACATTCTTTGCTCAGCTCCTTACCTCTGACTGGCAAAACGGAGCAGGCCACCGCTCATGAACCTCTGACGCCACAGGCTGTATCTCCACTATCTCCTTGCGCCTCAAGGAGATAGTGAGTTCCTTCTGATCCTTCCCCAGCAGGTCATCAGTATGTTTATCTGGATGGTCAGGGGCATAGTCAACCTCCCCTCGCTTCACTCTCGTCAAGGAAGGACCAACACCATCATCTTCATCACTTCTCCTTTTGCTGCCCTCATTACAACCTGAGCCTGCCTCTCGTAGCTCCAAGAACATCCTGTAATTAGCAAGTTTGTAAAGGATGCACATTGTCCACCAATCATACCCCGTTTCACTGGCTGGTTCTGTAAGGCAGGGGTGTTTAGTAATGAGAGCAGAAGAAACTGACTCAATCTGGGCTCGAACAGGATAGGCGTTCATTTTAAACACCGCCCTCACAATCTTGTCCAAAATGTGTATCTTCATGTCTCTTGTCATGCTGATACCTTTCTTGGTATTTTCATATGCCTCATCACCTCTGCATAACCTAAATTCTACATCAGAGGAGAAGGCTGGAAGGGGAAAAGGTGTTGGCCACATCTTGGTTCCTTCTTCCTACAGCAAATGTCTTGGAATTCACACAATCAGGATTTAATCTGAAAAACAAAGGTGAGAACATGAGCTGAAAATTGCAGAGCAAATACAATTATTTGAGCTGAGAAATTTTGCACAACCCCCAACCTAATATATAGGCCACATATATACAACATGTAACACTAATCCTGATTGTTAATTTAAGATCATCAGTGTTCATTTAACCCTGAGAGTGTACTAATGAAACCAAATGTACCTGGGCTGTAAGGGTCCATTTGGTTCCATTTGTCACTCAGAAACAAATGGATAAATAATGTTGAAGAATTTACTAGTCTACTAAATGAACATGTGTTTCTTAAACTATTGTCAACTTGAAGAGTTAAAATGTGTACAGACCTATCCTTTAATGTTTTCAAAACAAGTCTGGAAACTGTTACCTTAAAGACGGGACAAGGAAATAGAATGTTGACTAGATATAGATATATGACCCCAATCTTTAATTCCATCCTCATATGATGCTAGACAATACATTCCTCAACATTATTTATCCATTAGTAATGCAAAGTGACAAATGGAACCAAATGGACCCTTTACAGGTACATTTGGTTCCATTTTGTACACCGAGTTATTTCATGAAATGAAAACAGGAGAGGGGAAACCCAGGTTTATGGCACTTAACTTATCAAAGCCACTGACACACACATACAATCAAATCACCTGTGCAGCAGCCTAACACCACCTAGAACCAGGCATATTCTAGCTCTAGTTAAAGTAGTCCCTGGTAGTCCCCTGGATTAAATGTAATTCTATTGAACAATATGGAATATACAAGTACTTCTGCTGCCATGAGGTAAGCACTTCATGTTTCAAATCTGTTAAATACGGAACATGTATATGGAGAAAGTGCAACACAAGGTTGGGTTTCACAGGGCTAATCAGTCCCTTTTATTCCATGATACATGGAGCTCTAAATCAAATGTGCCCATTTTAGACAATTTTAAAACTGAGAATAGTGCATGCCCAAATTTCAGATCAGTTGAAAACCGCTTTAAGATGCCAACAGACAGTCAGTGGTGTAAAGTAACTAAGTACATTTACTTAAGTATTACTTTTGGGTACAATTGGGTACTTTTACTTTACTGGAGTATTTCCAATGTTCAATACTTTTACTTCTACTTCACTAAATCTCAAAGGCAAATATTGTACTTTTACAAATATTGTTAAAAAAAGAACATTAAAACATTAACCTTCAGGCATGTATACATTTTTGGCCAATTGAAAATAGCAGATATATAAGCTCACAATGAGTTTAGGATGCGACGCATTGTAAGCTTGTAGATCTGCCGTTTTGAAAAACTTGAAATGGGACATTTTGCATAATGAGTGCTTTTACTTTTGGTACTTTAAGTATATTTTTATGCCAATACGTTTTTACCTTTACTCATGCATAATGAGTACTTTTACATTTGGTATTTTAAGTACATGTTGATGCCAATACTTTTACTTTTACTCAAGTAAATTTTGAATTTCAGACCGGAGTAATTCTACTTAATACTTTTTGTAAAAACATGTGAGCATTACTTTTCCCACCACTGCAGACAGTTTCCTCAAAGTTACAGGATTGTCTCTTTACAACAGAAGCTGCAACGTCACGGGACTACTCGCTGGTTCTCGCCCTCTCTCCCGCCGGTTCGGCTGGCCGCCGTCCCAGGGAGGAGAACCTGCTAGCCCGCCCGGCCGCTCCCATGCCGGGGGCGGCTAGCGGCGTGGTGTTTTCCCGCCTGCAGCCACGACGCCACGTTGTTTCTGCCTCCGGGGCTCGCGGCGCTGTACGCCACAGCGCTGCTTCCCGCCCCGGGCTGCAACCTGCAGCCACTACGCCTATCGGGGGCTCCAGTGCGCCGCTGGGGCCCTACGGCTGGCGTTCTGCAACTTCACGGGACCACACGCCGGCCCTCGCCCTCTCTCCCGCCGGTTCGGCTCCGCCGTTCCAGGGAGGAGAGCCTGCTAGTCCGCCCGGCCGCTCCCACGCCGGGGGCGACTAGCGGCGGCTCCGGTTCCCGCCTGCAGCCACGACGCCTATTGGGGGCTCCAGCGCGCCGCTGGTGCCCTACGTCTTAGCGTCAGGGAAGAAGCCAACACATATCACCCAGGGTCGGCCTCGTCTTCCCGCAAGGAAGCATATAAAGGCCTTAGCACAGGTTATAAACGTAAATACAATTCCCCGAGCCGGGGATTATGTTACTTATGCGTTGAACCCTGTCCCCCGGGCTCCACGTTGTGTGTCGCATGTGTTATTAACAAGCGAGGCTTCTTGGGTCCCCCACCGGATACGGAAATAAGCGTACCGGAAACGGAAACGCTCTTTCCGCCGGTGACTCCGCGCCTTCCGGCCCGGAGGTCACGTGTTCGTCCCCCACCGGATACGGAAATAAGCGTACCGGAAACGGAAACGCTCTTTCCGCCGGTGACTCCGCGCCTTCCGGCCCGGCGTCTAGCGGATACGGATACGTGCCCGGATATGGAACCTTTCCCTCCCGGCCCGGTAGTTCCGCTCAGGCGGTACAACCCCAAGGCTTCTCCGTTGCTCAGCAAGGAATTGGGTTGAAGGCTCTTCTCCCAGTATTCCTCCTACAAGTGAGTCTTGCAAGTCCTCGGTTCCACGAGGACCCTGCATCCTTCCGCCCACCTCCGCCTCTACCCCCTCTCTCCCCTCCTCCATGCAGAAGGAGTGGAATGGGTCGGCGGCGCCCCAGTATATCCCGCTCTCCCCTCCACTGTACCAGTGGAAGGGGGCCTGGGTCTGCGGCACCCGGACTGTGGTTTTTTCCACATGGTGGGGCTCAAGGAGACCACTTACTTGCGCCCAAGCGCACTGAACACAGCTCTCCCCACAAGGCTTGTGGGAAGTGGGTGTGTTAGATGACATAGGGTTGAGGGCCTAGCCCTCCACGGGGTCTGGGTTCTGTGACGGCACACGGTCCTCCTCCCCCCGAATGCAGACGTTTGAGTTCTGTCCCACGCAGGGGAGAATGAAAATCTCTGTTGCCCAGTAGCTTTTTCCCATGTCATCAGTAAGAGTATGGTAGTCGAAACAAAACCTTTGTTTACCTACCTCTCAGTCCCTAGCACAAAGGACCCTCCTCTCTGCTTACAGCCAGTCAGTGTATAGAGACCCATGCAGGGTTCTTTATTCACTCAATGGATTACTTATTGTCCCAGTCCTGCAGACTGGTGACAATTAAAAGGTTTTTCCCTGGTTTGCAATGGGCTCCACTGTTTTGCTATTAGTCACAATAACAAAGCTTCTCTTCTGTGCTATTCTCCTCTGTCTCCACTGAGCGGCACTGTCGTGCCGAATTCAGTTCAGAACAGGAGTATGGAGTGTTATGTACAGCATCTTAACACTCTTCAGGGACGCCGAGCCGGACTCCTCCCACAGAACCTGTGGGATGAGGTGGCGTAAATGACCTTGGACTGTGGGTACAGGGGTCCCTGACTACACAGGGACCTCCTTCCCCCAGGCGCTAATATTTATTTTCCTTATTCCATGCAGGGATAATGAAAATGGTTACTGCCTCCCTTGTCCCCAAGTTAAAAAAGAAAAAAAAAGAAAAAAAAGAAAAAGTGTTTTGAGCGAGCGTGGCCTGCTCACTCCTACACTTGCACGGACAACCTCTTATCGCTTGCAACCGCTCAGTGTAATGAA
This sequence comes from Nannobrachium achirus, assembly GCF_963921795.1. Classification (NCBI taxonomy): domain Eukaryota; kingdom Metazoa; phylum Chordata; class Actinopteri; order Myctophiformes; family Myctophidae; genus Nannobrachium; species Nannobrachium achirus. The sequence continues at coordinate 37,090,145 of NC_137826.1, forward strand.
GCCCATGCAGGGCTTTCTACTCACTCACGATAACAGATTTCCCAATCTTGCAGTCATGCAGACAGGTTACAATCAGAATGGGTTGCAGACATGCTGAGGTTCCCACCCATGTTAACTGCGGTTCACAGTGGTGCGGTTTCTCCTATGTGCAATTTTCCTCTGCCTACACTAAACGGCACTGTAGTGTCGATTCTATAGTCGAGTCACAGCCTGAGGTTCTGTGACCATCCTCTAGGAAGGATGTTTTGATGATTGATTTGACCTCTATGGACCCTTTATAAAAGATTTAGCCCCCAGGCCTCTCGCCAAAATCCCGGCATTTTTTTCTAGAGGGCCGAATTCAAAATGGCGCCCGGCGCCATCTCTAAAAATGAACTTTTGATCAAGATACCCTAGAATCATGTATGAATACACCTTTCCATACAAATCAACCACGAGGATTCCAAATCTGACACCATTTTAATCATAAGACCTCATTTTGGCCCAGAAATTCAACATGGCCGCCGTCCAGAAGAGTGAAAACATAACTTTTGAATATCAATATTTTTTTCCCCCCTTTGCATAATATGTTTGGGGTAGACAAACAACATAGAAATTGTGTGATGATGAGTGCCATCTACAAGCGCTACAAGGGGAGTGAGCTAGGAGATGTACTTGTCCCGGCAGGACAGGAGTCATTGATCTGTTGATTGTGCTCTGAAAGGCAAGCATTATAAGAGGGGGCTGCGTTGCTTGAGGCTGATGTATGAGGCACTCATGAGTCAGCTGGCCAAGGATAGGCTGATACCCAACTTGACAGAGGAGACAAGGGAGAATCTTGATATTCTGAGGAATCCAAGTCTCTCCCAGGAAAGCTGTGTTACTGCTCATGCAGCACTGGAGGATGATGCTGATCTCAAGAATCTCATCACCAACCTTTTCTCCCAAATAGAGGCCAGTGACATGGCAGACTACTGGAGGGACTTCCTGTCCATGACAGATGCGCTAATGCAGAACTGGGAAGAGTAAGTCAGCTCTCTGCGTGCTATGTAGCCGTAGATGGTAACATACAACAACAATAAGTATGGGAGGTGGCTGCCTGACTTCTGGGTGATGCTGACAGCTCTCCCTGCTGAACAGGTTGCCTTCCTTCGTACTAACTTCACTCAGTCCATCACAGGTAACCCCTATTCCAACATGGCCTGGGACATGTGGATTGAATTTACAATGAACAAGGGCAGCAAAATGAAGTCAGGCTGCTGGCTCTCCATCCTCAAGAATGAAAAGCAACTGCTGGTGCACTCCAGAAATGTTAACAATTTGGCCCACATAAGAGCTGCTCACAACACTCTTGCCACCCGAAAAGAAGCACACGGAAAGTGGCCTGAAGTGGATGCGAGAAGATGAGCAGTGTGTGCAGAACCTGATTGCATGCATGGATGAGTTCGACTCATTCCCATTTAATCCGGCCTCACCCACACTTCGCACCCTACAGTCAGCCATGCCTGCCTCCGATGAGCTCATTGCAGACTTTAAATCAGCCCATTCTGCAGGAGAGGAGAAGTTGAACATCTTCTTGCAGAACCGGGTGTTCAGTCAGTTTGAGCAAACGTTTGACATTTTCCAAGGATGCATGTGTAGAGAAGCCCAGCGAGGAACTCAAGGCAAGAGCTGCTGAAATGGAAAGAAGCGCTCTCAAAGCAGTGATCAACCTGGTTGAAGACAGTCAACTTGTCAAGCTCCCTGAGTTGGTGGAACATCGTGTTGTTGAGGAATGTGTGGCCTTATTCAACCCCAATGGTACATACAGGAAGACACAGAAGAGCAAGCTCATCCAGAAGCTCTCTCTCCAAACAATAGATATCAAAGAACCCTATGTCGCTCTCATTGACATGGGCATGATCTGGAGGATGGCAACTCCATCAGCAGAAGATCGGCAGACACAAGAAGGCAGCCCATACAAGTGGTTGGACTATGTCCACAAGGTGTCATCCATCATCCTTGCCCGCCATTGTGATGCACACCGTATCATCTGTGTGAATGACCCATATGATGCAGCATACTCAACTAAAGATGATGAACGAGACCTGCGTGTACTGGGTAACACACATGTACCCAACACGTACATGAAATTGAATGACCCCTTCCCCTCTGCCAAGGCATTCAAAACACTACTGTGTAGTGTCAGTAACAAGCGGTTACAAAAATTAATATGCAGCTACCTCACCGACCTGGCACAGAATGTGAATGCAGAGATTGTCTACTCTGTTGGCCCACATTGCATCAACTTGTCAACACAACAACCGATGGAAGACTACAGCATTGAGCAGTCTGAAGCTGACACCATCCTCTTCACTGTTTATGCAGGTCTGTGGCAGTCAGGCTATAGTGGCCCTGTTGTTATTGATGCAGCTGATACCGATGTCTATGTCGCAGCATCGGCCATCTCACGGCAGCTCCCTGGCATGTTATGCATCAAGAGAAACAAAGAGACAGCCATCTGTCATGGCCTGCTGACAGAAGAGATGGCAGACTGCATTGTGCAGCTACACTGTTTTACAGGCTGTGATGCCAACTCACGTTTCTTTGGCAAAGGAAAATCATCAGTGTATGACAAGGTGGCAAAGAGCTCTGTGGCACGGCAGCAGCTTTCACGGTGTAGAGATAGCCTTGACCTTGAGAAGGAGGTAGAACAAGAGCTCTTTTCATTCACAAGACAGGTGATCTATGGAGACGATGGCTGATGCCCGTGCTGCCAAGTGGAAGACAATGAAGAAAAAAACATTTATCCGTCTCCCTCCAGATGCAGATAACCTATGACAACCCTGCCTCTATTTGGCATATCTATTGCGCAATCCCGCACTGAAACACCACCCCTCGCCACTCGGACATGGTTGGGAGTTGGTGGGTGGTCGCTGTCGTCCTGTCCGCCACACGCAGCCTGCTCTCCCAACACACCTACCTGCACCGGGGCCATTTGAAGAGGACGAGGATGACTGAGGTGGATGAGGAGGAGGATGATGATGCTCAGAGGAGGAGGGTGGAGTCATCTGAATCTGGTGATTCAGAAACCAGTGACACAGAATGTTCTGATTCAGATTGATATGTGTTTTGTGTGTGTAAAAATTACAAACCCTAAATAAATTACTTTCCTATTCAAAGGTTTTCACTCTACTGGATGGCGGCCATGTTGAATTTCTGGGCCAAAATGAGGTCTTATGATTAAAATGGTGTCAGATTTGGAATCCTCGTGGTTGATTTGTATGGAAAGGTGTATTCATACATGATTCTAGGGTATCTTGATCAAAAGTTCATTTTTAGAGATGGCGCCGGGCGCCATTTTGAATTCGGCCCTCTAGAAAAAAATGCCGGGATTTTGGCGAGAGGCCTGGGGGCTAAATCTTTTATAAAGGGTCCATAGAGGTCAAATCAATCATCAAAACATCCTTCCTAGAGGATGGTCACAGAACCTCAGGCTGTGACTCGACTACTAGTGCAGGACAGGAAGTGTTTCACTATCGGTGTGTGGGATTATGAGTTGGCCTAATTTTCCCTGCAAGGAACTATTAAAGGCCTCAGATCTGGTTTAAACGTTTACACGTTCTTCCCCGTGCTGGGGTAAATGTTTTTACGTAACGAACCGTATTTCGCAGAATGCTCTTTCTGTTTCTCTTTCCACCACCGTTCAACATGTTGACGTCACGTCCGTTGGCGCGGCCGTCACCGGATAAGGAGGGGAGCTTCCCGGATACGGAAGTGCTAATCCCCAACGTTCCTTCTCCCCCGTGCAACCTAACGGTTTCTCCCTCGTTTCACAGCACGTTAGCACGTTGTGTGAAACGGTTAGGTTCCGAACGGAACCCTTGTTTATTTAATACCCTTGAGGGTATTCTGATAAACATTGGAGACTGTGCAATCCGAGCAATGGGTGTTACGTCAGTAACACGTGGCCTTAGATTGCATTTCTTGAACCACCCCCGCTTCCAGCTGGGGTAATTACACTCGAGCTTGCGCTTGTAAGCAGGGGCTCTGAGTGAGGAAATAAGCTCGGTACTATGCAATGGTGCTGTAGTAGAGCTCTTACGAGACCTGAACCAGCTTGGTTTCTGGACTCGAATTTTTCCTGGTTCGTGAAAAAAGGGGGGGGGGCTGCATCCCTTCTGGATTAGGGATATCACACCAACTTGGTGTTGGCCCACCTGAAGGCCTTGGGTTTTCAACGTCTTTTTGGCAAAAGTATGTTGACGCCCTCCCAGCAGATCTCCTTCTTGGGGATACCTCTGGATTCGACCACGATGTCTACCCGCCTCTCTCTGGAGGGGGTGGACAGGTTCCTGACGTGTCTTCGCTCCTTTCAAATTGGACCAAGTGGTCAGTTACAAGGAGTGTATGAAGTTGGCAGGGCTGATGGCTTCAGCGGTGCAACTTCTTCGCCTGGGCAGGTTTCATATGAGACCGTTCTGGCGGTGGACACTGACGCTCAGGATTCCTCCCCTGCAAGGGTGCAGGGAAGTGGTGGTCAGCCAGGCCTGCATGGACGCGCTGGTCCCATGGCGGGACCAGGCGTTGTTAATGAGTGGAGTCTCCATAGGCGTGGTGGTGTCACGCAAGGTGATCACCACAGACGCCAGCCGCTCGGGCTGGGACGCCACCCACGAGGGGCGCTCAGCCAGGGGTCGGTGGACCCCGGCCACGTTGGAGTACCACTTCAGTTATCTGGAGTTAATGGCGATCTACTTGGCTCTCAAGTATTTCGAACCGTTTCTCCGGGGTTGTCATGTCCTGGTCAGGACGGACGACATGGCAGCCTTGTACTTTCTCAACAAGCAAGGCGGCCTCTCCTCGCGCACGCTGGATCAGCTGGCGCGCGAGATGACTCTCTGGTGCGTACCGCGCCTGAGGTCCTTTAGAGCCTCCCATGTTCCAGGCCTTCAGAACGGCGGCGCCGATCTGTTGTCCAGGGGGGAGCCTCGCTACGAGGATTGGTCTCTCCACCATGCGGTGGTGAGACAGATCTTCTCCAGGTTCGGTCAACCTCGGTTCGATCTCTTTGCTTCCCAGGAGAACGCGAAGTGCCCCCTCTACTTCTCAGTGAGGGGACCTTCGCCTCTGGGGGTGGATGCGTTCGCACACGAGTGGCCGGAAGGCCGTCTCTATGCGTTCCAACCGCTGGAACTGATCCTTCCCACACTGGAGAGGATCAGGAGTTCCAACCTGGAGGTTCTTCTCGTGGCACCGTCCAGGGGAGTGTGGAGGTCTCTGATCACCCCACTGCTCTACCGGTCCCCCTGGCAGCTCCCCTTGCATAGGGACCTGCTGCGCCAGGCGGGGGACGATATCTTCCATCCCGACCCCCAGGCCCTAGACCTGTGGTTTTGGCCTGTGAGAGGGAGAACCTGCTAGCCGCAGGCTTCTCAATGGCGGTTGTAGCTACTTTTCAGAGTGCTAAAGCCCCCTCCACTAGGGTGGTATATGATGGAAGGTGGAATGTTTTCTTGGACTGGTGTGAGCTACAGGAGCCACCTGTGGTGGCTCACTTGGCTCCAGCCCAGAAGGCGTTAGTTTTCTTGCGGGACCGCCTGGACCTTGGTCTGGCGTTCTCTACGCTTAGGGGTTATTTAGTGGCTTTTGATGCCTGTCACCTGGGGGTGTCAGGCATGGGCCTTTCTAAATTCCCTGAGGTGGTCAAGTTCATACACGGTGTCGACCGTTTAAGACCTGTGACTAAATTTTTGTTCCCTGCTTGGGATCTACAAGTGGTTCTTGAGGGCCTTTGCAAGGCACCCTTTGAACCGATTGGGAGGACCTCTTTGAAACATTTTAGTTTCAAGACAGCTCTTTTTGCTTGCCTTGTCTACGGCTAAGCGTGTGAGCGACCTTCATGCGCTCTCTGTGAGCCCTGATTGTATGAGGTTTCTCAATAATGACTCCAAGGTTCTTCTTAAACCTCAATTGAGTTTTATTCCTAAGAACCGAGTGGTCCCGAAGGAACCTGTTGTTTTGACGGCTTTCCATCCTCCTCCGTTTGCATCGGAGGAGGATAGGCGTCTCCATTGTCTTTGTCCAGTTAGGGCCCTGAAGGCCTACTGTGACAAGACGGTGGTCAGCAGGTCTACTTCTCAGCTTTTCGTGGTCATGAATGCCCGTCAGCGAAAAGCGGTGTCCAAACCCACTCTGTCGAGATGGATTGTGGATGCTGTTAGGTTGGCTTACACCCGGGCTGGGTCTGAAGTGCCGGAAGCACTTAAGGCCCACAGTACTAGGGGTGTGTCTACCTCTAGGGTTTTGTCCAAAGGTGTCTCCATTGAGGAGATTTGTGCGGCGGCGAATTGGTCTTCGCCGTCCACCTTTGCGACCTACTATCACCTGGACGTTGCGCCTTCTGCTATGGCGCATACGGTTCTAGGTGCTGCTGCCCCGCCTACTTTGTAGTGGGGCGGCTCTCTCCCCTTCCTGGGACAGCTTGCTACTGTCTCTAGGATACCTGGGGGGGGACCCTGAGTCTTTCCCTTATATTACTGTAGTATTATAAGGCGGACCTGTGTCTGCCCTTAGTGCATAGGGCAGGCCTCGGTCTGTCAGGGTCTCTTTTCTGTCTAAACACGCCCAGGCCCTGTGGGCCTGGGTCGGATCAGTCCTGAAAGGGGTCACGTCGGTTGACGGGACCTCCTTCCGGGTGTGGTCGGTGTGAACGACAGTCTTGTCGGTTCATGGCTTCTCGGGGAGTGTATGAGTCCCAATGGGGGACCTTGTCTGGAGGTATGACAATAAACGTATAGGTTCCGAACGGAACCATGTTTATTTAATACCGGAGGACAAGGTCCCCCGAATAAAGCCCCTCGGTTCGCTAGTTGCGGGCGCAGAGGTGCGGCTTTAGAGGAAGTTATGATAGCCCGCAGGGCTTATATACACTCGGGGGCGGTGCCCTCGTTTGTGATTGACAGCCCTCCCGACAAATGATATTTCTCGTACGGGAGCTTATGAGTTTTACTCTGTTGCAGCGCCAGATGGCGCTGTTATCCCAATGGGGGACCTTGTCCTCCGGTATTAAATAAACATGGTTCCGTTCGGAACCTATACGTTCAAAGTGGCACTATAGACGCCCTCACTGCTTTGGAGAGATGTAAGTATAACACAGCCATGTCTGCGCAATAGGCACTCACGTCAAGGTCACACACATGGAATTAAGGATCATATCTTTCCACTAATATCATTACATTTCAACTATAATTTCTGTCTCTCAACTTTATATGTGCACCCATTCCCCAACATAAAAATCACACCTAGTGTGAAGTGAGCGGTGCTATTTATGAGTTAATTTCATCAAGCTTCCCGCTAGCCAATCACAGCATGTCCTGCAAAGCTTGGCCAATGGGACCCTGGCGTATAACAGACTTTGGCCCTAGACATTTTTCATCCGTTTTTTCCCCCCGCTTTTCTTTGAGCTGTTTGTGCCAGGATGTAGGCCAGACATTGTAGCCGCGCTTCAATTTAGGCTACTTAAACCCGGATTTGTTTTTAGGCTACACATTTTCCCATCGTTTTTTGACCGGACAAAGCCAGATGCTGGAACTATAGCTCCTGTTCCAGGAGCAACGCTCAAAAATAGATGTAGTAATTACATCTTGGTTATAGGCAGAAACCCTTGCTAAACTTTCACAAGCACAGCAAATCCCCTCATGCAGGTTGACTGGCATAACGAGAACCAGTCTTTTGGGGGCACACAGATTGAGCTACAGGTAGCCTTTGGACAAACTGACTAAACTTACCGTAAGTAAGGAAGGGCACATGTGATTTCCCAGCAGCACACATGGCACACTGCCACCACGGACCTAGACTAGCACATTCCCATCAACTCAGATAAGCTATCTTTCACTCCCCAACCTTTCAACTCCCATGGATCTGGTGTTGTGTGTGTGTCCTTGTTGCAGTGAAGTTAATGTTATGGGAAACTTGTGGTTGTAGTCCTTTAAATGTGTGAATACCACAAAACAGCAGTCCACCAATATACAGTATAGAGATGGGATTTATATCTTCTACCACTACTGATGGTTTGTACTGTAGTTCACATTCATACATGGCCGATGGGTAAATATAATAAAGTTATCTTTTAATCATGCCTCATGTAGTACTGTATATGGGGTACAGTGTACATAGGAAAATCTTAATTTTATCTAGCATAATATGAATGACATACTGCACAGTGCATACAGTATCAAAGGCAGAAGTGTGGAGGTGAAACCTGCATGTGAAATCAAAGTGCAATGAGTCACCCTACTGAATGCCTCTTTGCTCAGGTGATGAGCAGGTTGTGCAGCACAAGACTGACACCCTGTGTTCATCACCACATTACATATAACTAAATGCTGCAAGAGGACAGATTGGCAATATTAGCATACGTATATTAAAGAAAAATTAGCAATCGCTGAAGTGTGAATGCAAACCCATTTTGCCATTTGAACATTTCTATCACGGATCACATTTGCGAGCGTTGCCTACCGCTCCAACATAGCTAGATAGATACCTTTATTATCACACAATAGAAGATCAGTCGCTCAGAGGCGGCACAGCAGTTTGTACAGTAGGTTACAAAGTTACAGTTAAAAGTATGAATAAGAAGAAGTACAGCAAAAAAACTAAGCAAAAATGTTTAAATAAAAGAAGCATCAACAATAAAGAGCAATTGTAAACATTTGACCGTGTGTGTCCTGTATGTCTGTCCATATGTCCATATGTACAGTATGAGCACGGCCCCAACCGCTGCAACACCCCCGGGTGATCTACCATCAAGCGGCAATATAACATTTAAACCGGAAATATATCGCCCAAACAAAATAATAACTTCAACCAACCATATATATTTTTTGTCTACCATGAGGGCTGTTGCATATAGTAGTCAGTGCCTTCCTGTTTTTCTGTTTTCAGCTATAGGCCTGAGAGAGATTGAGAGAGAGAGAGACCCTGAATTGTTTCTCTTAAATATGAGCCATAAAAGGTGACAGAGAGATCTAAGACAACCCATTACAGGAGCTGCTTTACAGTAGATCCTCTCTGGAGAGGAGTTTGTTCTAACCATGTGTGGAGGCATATATTACGAAAAATACGTGAATGCATTTCAACATTCCAACACCCAGTGAAAAGAAACCTTTTCGTTGTCTCTGGAACTATACTGTAGACCAACCCTAGCCTGCATCTTGGAAAGAAGGATGGAGGTTGTGTTGATTGCTGGGTAATTCTGTCTGGTTTTATAAACCTGATCAAGGCTATGTTTCAGACAGTACACTTGTCATGGGACAGAAACTACAGTGTGCACGCACGCATGCACGCACGCACACACGCACGATCCACATCTTGCATCCTGGTGTGGTGTGCATAATGTGTTTTGGCTGAGGTGGGTGGACATTTTTGAAAGTAGCTAATTGGATGAAATAAGACAGCGAAGCATGAGTCATATTCCCTTTGCCCATGCTGTCCTAATGTGCATACCAGAAGGAGCTGCTACTTGGCATTAACAGTCTGTTATTGGTGCCTTGTGTCCAGGGGCGAGAGAAGGGAAATCCAGCCAAGGCCTGCTGGACAAGTCGGAATTAGGCAAAAAAAGGAAAAACTAGAAGCAGTGCTCTTCCGAGCACAGGTCTCCACCAGGCCACACAAATCGGCCTGTTATAGCGCCACCATGAGGCTGATTTAAAAAATGTGGGGCAGAGGTTCTGAATTAGCATCCAGGGAGTGTGTGTGCTCAGTTTGGCAGCGATCGGGCCAACGGCGCCGGAGATTAGCTGGTAACAAGCAGGCCACACAAATCGGCCTGTTATAGCGCCACCATGAGGCTGATTTGAAAAATGTGGGGCAGAGGTTCTAGATTGGCATCCAGGGAGTGTGTGTGCTCAGTTTGGCAGCGATCGGGCCAACGGTGACTGATATTAGCTGCTCACAAACTGCGAGGACGCACGGACGCACGGACGCACGCACGCACGGACGGACGGACGGACGGACGGACGGACGGAGGGGAAAACATACTCTCCCTCAGCCTTCGGCTGGTGGAGACAACAAAAGAAAAAAAGAAAACACATGGTTTCAAACATTTTGCCATTGCAGAAAAAGGACTGCTGTTTTCCAGACATGATATCACATCCACACTGAACTTGGAGAATTGCTAGGTGGATACTTGCTTGAGAGTCCTGTATTTCTAGGCTGTGCTGTGCCTGTGGCAATCTAGAAGACTTTGTGAAAAGTTCAAGCTTAACCAAAGCAGCTTAAACTGACCGTCAACCAAATTGACATCCTTTGTACCCTGTGGTCTTGCTAGTAGGCCTACGTCTAAAAAGAAACCCTTTCATTGTCTCTGGAACTATTCAGACCCACAAACAACAAACCCTTACCTGCATCTTGGAAAGACGGTGGAGATTGTGTTGAGTTTCTGTTTGGTTTTATACACTTGTTCCAGACAGAAACAACTGTATACAAACACACACACGCACGCACGCGCACGCACACACACACACACGCACGCACCGGGCCCAGAGGCAGAGAGGATGATCGGAGTCAGTAATCCTAGAGAACAGAGCAGAACTCGGGGTCAGGCTTGGTCATGGAGCCTGGTGGTTATACACTACAGGCACTAAGGACCGTCCAATTCACTGTGTGGTGTATGGGGAGGAGTAGGAGGGAGGTACAGAGAATAGTGAGAAGAAGCAAACCAAGATGGATACGAATACCATACATGTTAATAAGAAGATATGAATAAGTGAAATAAAATAGACTTGGATTCTGACATTAGACATCAATCAGCAGTGGGTCTCTGAATGACTGAGTTTGTCGGCTATGTAAGTCGGGGAGAGAGAGAGAGAGAGAGAGAGAGAGAGAGAGAGAGAGAGAGAGAGAGAGAGAGAGAGAGAGAGAGAGAGAGAGAGAGAGAGATAGAGGGACCCAGAGAAAGGGACAAAGAAATAACTCAGTCCATCAGTGCTCCCTGAATTATAACTGGCCTGAAAAGTACATATGAAAAGTACATATGGTAAACACATGTAATGTAAATGTAAATTCCCATTGAAAGGAGGTGTAAATGGTAAATGGTGCATTTATATAGCCTCTAGAGCCTTTCCAAGGCACTTTACAATGATTGTAAAATAGGTACATTCACCCATTCTCACACACACAGTCATACAACGATGGTGGAAGAAACCATGCAAGGCACCAGGGGAGCAATTAGGGGTTCAGCGTCTTGCTCAAGGACAATTCAACACCAACTCAGGGGTAGCCTGGGATCGAACTGGAAACCTAAGAATTTGTCCTCTGCATTTACCCAACCTAACTATTATTAGAGGATGCTATTAACACAGCACCCAGGGAGTTGTTGCTATTCTTTGAAGTCCTATTTGACTCACGTTGCTAAAAAAACAAGGGTCTAAAATGTCTGCTCGTGGCTCTTTACACCCAACCAGACGCAGAAGCAGAGTGTCCAGAGAGAGATTCCTCTTTCTCTCTCCATAAGACCTTCTTTCTCCCAAACCTGAAGCCAACAGAATATCCATGATTGAGACTGTTGATGACAAGCATCGCCTTTAAAAAGTTCTAGCCGCCCATAAACAATCTCTGACACTTTTTATACTTCTCCAATCTCCACACACAGAAAGTAAGAGCATGGAATGTACGATTCCACTGCTATTCATGCGTTGGTCCCAAGATGGTAATATTCAGACAGACAGACAGTACTGTAAATAGGAAGTAAATGACAGCTGTCCCGGTTTGACCACAACAGCAGCTGGGAAGTGTGCGAATGGTCCTACATAGCAGTGCTTCTCAACCTGTGGGTCGGGACCCCCAGAGGGGTCCCCAAATGGATTAACTAACTAATTAAATGAAGACCACAATAATTAATGTGATCTTGAAAACAGACTTGGGAATGGCTACAGTATTTGAATTGGCTCTGTTTCTCACAGGAACCATGCAAAACAATGTGATTTGCACCCGTCTGATTTCCATTAGGACACAACCAGGGTCAAGGTGTGGTGGCATTGAGGTTTATTATGTTGGTAATTCCTCTGCCTGGCTACGAGACTACGTGTTAGTAAGTAGTGGAGTCACACATTTTTTAGGGAAAAAAATCACAAATAAAGAAAGAATAAAAATCCCTTTTAAGAAACAGTGAAAATGGCAGAGATTGGCTATACTAATAAATAGGGCTTGGTCAAAGCGAACCTTTATTCTGCCATTTTTTCAGATAACCGCAAATGGCAATAAATCACTCCGTTCCCGCATTGAAAGGCATTTGCAGTATCCGCCCTCATAGGCAGAATGAATTGTTCTGTGTGTGTGCTTCATTCATTTTTTTTTTGTAAGTTTGGGTCATAGGAATTTATTGTTACGGTGAGAGGCAGGATTGTAGGACCCAGTAGCAGAACACACAGGCAGGAGCAGAGCAGGTCAAATGTATAATGATTTATTCTTCAAACTACATGGAACATAACAACAGGACTGGAACATAACAACTCCCATAACAACATCTAAGTTGTAGCAAGGGACATGTTGAACTGAGGGGTTTAAATAGACAGACTAACAGGACACAGGTGAGCAACAAGGACAATTAACACATTATTGGATAGGACTGAACAGGACAGGACAGGACACAGGTGAACTAATTACAATTAAATACTGGTGAGACAAGACACAAACAACTACAGCAGACAGGAAACACTATAGTAACAATACTACACAATAAAGAACACGGTTCCTGGCATTTATCTTTTGGGTCTTGACTGAGCCGAAGATTTTGGGAACCCCTAAATGATAGACTTGGAATCACATCTGTATCTAGATCTAGTTTACTTTCATTCATGTCAAGGGTCTTCAACGGGGGGTCCGAGACCCCTAGGGGGCCCTCAGAGTTACTACAGGGGGTCCTCCAAATCTTTGTGTGATTTTTTATATGCATGCACTTGAACCCTAGTGTCCATATCCTGAGAACTTTAGCCAAAAATAGGAGATATACAAGCTCACAACGCCTCGCGCTACGAGGCGTTGTGAGCTTGTAGATCAGCTATTTTTGGCAAAGCGGTTTGGTGTAGAGGGGAAAAAGGGCAGACTAAGTACATAGTAAAAGGTCAAGTTTATTAAGTATTGATGGTTCAAGTGGTTAAATATCTGAAAACACAGATTGACATGAATCCAAAATACACTGATGATTGTGCTGTCAAATAATGAAACTATATGGAATCTATTAACAGGTTGTGGGGGTCCCTGCTTCATCTCTCTCTCAACTAAGGGGTCCTTGGCCTGAAAACATTGAAGACCCCTGATATAAGCAGTAAAACACAAAATAACTCACAACACCAAAAGATTAATGCAACTAATAACTTTTTTTTTTTTTTTTTTTTAAACAGGAGTTAAAATATAAAGCTATTTCTAACATGTGCAGTGTTATTTGTGAATCTCAAATACAATAACATATTTCTCAAACTATTGACTGACAAGAAACTCACTGCATAAGCTGGCATGGTCTGTCACCTGGTAGATTAATATTCTCCATTATCTGGACGGGTACACATTAAAGTGTATTACCCCCTCAGGCCGGGAACACATTTTTGTGTATTACAGTATCTACAGTATAGTATAGTCATTTTAGATTTTCTTTTGAGCGGTGGTCACACCGTCTCCATAGCGTGGCCGTGTGTGTAGGTATGTTTGTTTGTATGTATGTATGTGGGTGGGTCTGTATGTAGCCTCAAGCCTGTGGTGTAGTACCTTTTATGACCACACATGTTAAGGGAGGGGCGCTGTTTTCAGGCCAGGCCAGGCCAGGCACACACACACACGCACACACACACACACACACACACACACACACACACACACACACACACACACACACACACACACACACACACACACACACACACACACACAGGGGGGAAGGGGGGGGGGGGGGGGGGGAACCACCGCTCAGTTCACACGGGTGTGATTTTTCTTTTAGATTTTGTAGCAGTTAGATTGCTGCAACAGAGGCTGAGTAATACGTTTTCCAGAAAAACAGTGGGTCATTTTCAAATCGGACTTAGGCCTAAATGGATTAAGAAGTTAACCTAATCGCTTGTTGTGGATTTGCAGTCTTGTTCTTCATCTTCAGGACGCTCCTGTTTTGTGGGTTGAGTCTTCCAGCGCAGTTGAAAGTTAGTCACTCCCTGGTTGGCTAGAGATTCACGTAACTGTAGAGGAATAGAAGAAGGTATTTCCTGCCTCTTGAGTCTTTTCTACGTCACACATTGACAGCAAGAAAAAAATTGGATGTAGGGTGTGTGTGTGTGTGTGTGTGTGTGTGTGTGTGTGTGTGTGTGTGTGTGTGTGTGTGTGTGTGTGTGTGTGTGTGTGTGTGCGTGCGTGCGCGTGAGTGTGTGTGCGTGCGTGTGCGTGCGTGCGTGCGTGCGTGCGTGTGTGTGTGTGTGTATTAGATATACACCTGCTGTAGGAGTTGTTCATTAATGTCTGGATCTGTCAGGTCAGCATCAGTCTCAATCTTCATCCTCATCACCTTCACTCCCTGAACAGCTGCTCCCAAAACACACACACACACACACACACACACACACACACACACACACACACACACACACACACACACACACACACACACACACACACACACACACACACACACACAAATAGGACAATAATGATGTTGCTCTTATGTGCTAAAACAAACGTGAAACTTGTGTTGTAGAGAACACACTCACCTCCGTGGCAGAAAAACGCAAGCTGTTGACTACAATCTCCGTCAGCCCAAGTAAACTGTGGGGAACGCAAGGCTCCACAATGTTCCTTTTCCCCATCGTTGTCGGGCTGATCATCAGCCCAGTGTGTGAAGGACAAGTTGGTCTGGTCAGACCACGCCCATGCTACTCTGTGAAGGCCGATCCATAGATTATTCTTTTTTGGCAATAAAGACGCAACTTGGTTGTTCTCTTCAGCATTTTTGATAACAGCCAGGTCTGTGTAATGACGTCTGCAGTGTTGCTGGGCAGCCTTCCATGATAAATTCGTCTTGACTAAAATATATTTCTGCTGGACTCCAGTTCTATCTAGGGAAGAAAACAGTGAAATATAGTGTCACTATTATGGACCAGTTGATTGGGACAAATGAGGTATATATTTACCAGTAAGACTCCCTAATCGGGAGATAAGCGACTGTCAGGTCGCATACACAAACTTTAAAAGGCAATCCAATCAGGAGGGAATATGTGAAATGGAACAGATCCATGTTGATGACATGACTTTAGAGATACGTACTGTGTACCGCTTTGCGTGATTTTAGGCCAAAATCTGTAGGAGCAGTGTCCAAAAATTTGTTTTGCAAAAATCGGCCCATGTGAGAAATGAGTGGGTGGAGGTCCAAGGAGTGTGTCTGTGCAAAGTTTGGCATCGATAGGGGCAACGGTGCTGGAGATAAGAGTAGGGCAAAAGTGTGACGTGACGGACAGACAGACAGACGGACAGACAGACAGCCGGTGGAGCTTTTCATAGTAACTTGCGACCTGACGGTTGAAAACATCAATCTGTGTACATGTGCAGAAGTACCTGCATGTCAGACTGTGTGTGTTACTGAGTAATAGATAATGTTGAGGCAATCAACACTCCAGTTCGTGGATGACTCGGCTCTCCAAGTCTCGGGCAAAGACCACTTGCAGGTTGAAAAGACACTTAACTCTGAACTAAGTAAGATCTGCACATGGCTTAACGACAACAAATTATCAATTCACCCGGGAAAAACTGAGTCCATCCACTTTGGATCAAATCGTAACCTCAAAAAAGTCGATAACTTCACAATCAAAGTGGATGACAAGGTCATAACATGAAAAAACAATGTATCCTTGAAGCTAATCTTTCCAGCGAAAAGATGACTTCTAAAGTAATAAATAAAATCAACCAACAAACTCGTTTTCTACAGAGGATCGCCCCAATGGTCAATTTCAACACACTGAAGACCATAGCTGGTGCAATAATCCAGCCCCTCTTTGACTACGGAGTTCACGTATGGTATTGTGACGCCCCACAAGCCCTTAAAACTAAACTCCAAACAGCCCAAAATAAGCGAATTAGGGTCCTGCTTAACCTTCCCTATCAGACTCACCTCACCGCTACTCACCAGTTAAGAGTGGGGTGGCTCAGAGTAGATGACAGAGTACAGCAACTTGCAATGGGCCTGGTGTACAAGATACACTACACCACTATGATACCCAAGTACCTGTCAAAATACTTTATAAACATTAAGGATGTCCATAATTACAACACCAGAGGCAGCGCCACAGATCACTTTCAACCCAGAGTCAAAACCAACAAAGGGTCAAACTCGTTCTTCTGCTATACCACCAAAATGTGGAAAGCCTTACCGAAGGCCATAAAGGAGTGTGGATCACTAGCATCCTTTAAAATTGCCCTGAAAAACCACTTACAGGCAGCAGCCGTTCGCAACTGGTAAAAAAACAAACCTAGCCCAGCCCTACCCTCCCCTGCCCCTTCTCTATACTTTCTGTTTGTTTAGACTTACTTTTTTCTTTTTTTTGTTCTTTCATTTTATTTTCCTTACATATCTACTGCATAGTACTGTGTTCTATTTGTCTGTCATTCAATGTTATATGAGATACTTTAATTCCTGTGGAAATAAGCTTAGTCTTTTCATGGATCTCCTTTTAGTAGACCTTGTACCAGTGAACTGTACCGTCATGAAACTGTACCTTTTCCTATGCAAACTTCTAATAAAGTCTTCAATCAATCAATCAATCAATAATCCCATAAAACATACTTATAAGGCATTGTAATCTGCTCATAACCGTGTATAATCATACAGTAGTTATAAGAGCTCATTAATACTCATAATGCTTTTTAACCATAATCATAACACTTATTTTTGTAATGACTTTTATTCATTTATTATAATTCATAATTGCCAGTGTGTGTGTGTGTGTGTGTGTGTGTGTGTGTGTGTGTGTGTGTGTGTGTGTGTGTGTGTGTGTGTGTGTGTGTGCGTGCGTGTGTGTGTGTGTGTGTGTGTGTGTGTGTCTAGGCCAGGGGTCTTCAACGTTTTCAGGCCAAGGACCCCTTAGTTGAGAGAGAGATGAAGCAGGGATCCCCACAAACTGTTCATAGATTCCATATAGTTTTCCATATCGTTTGACAGCACAATTATCAGTGTATTTTGGATTCATGTCAAATTGTGTTTTCAGATATTTAACCACTTGAACCGTCAATACTTAACTTGTACTCTGTACTTGGTCTGCCCTTTTTCCCCTCTACTCCAAACTTCTTTGCCTAAAATAGCAGATCTACAAGCTCGCAACGCCTCGCAGTGCGAGGCGTTGTGAGCTTGTAGATCTGCTATTTTTGGCTAAAGTTCTCAAAATATAGAAACTTTTTTATAGTGTCTATCACACAAAGATTTGGAGGACCCCTGTAGTAACTCTGAGGACCCCTAGGGGTCCCGGACCCCCTGTTGAAGACCCCTGGTCGAGGCAATAAGTTCTTACCATCATTACAGACAAAATATCTTTTTTTTTCACATTCTGCTTCCCACCAAAGACCACCAGGAAAGACTATCACACAGAGCTTTGTGGGTAAGTCATAATCTGGCTCGCCAGGAGCCCAGTTAAGATACTCTGCACTGATCTGCACATCAACCGCTGACCATCTCCAAGAGTTGACATCATGACCTATGGTTCCCTTCCAGGACTTGGGGTCATCATGCAGTCCAAACCACATATATGTGCCTTCAGATTTGACTGCTTTCAGACTCTTCTCATCTTCCATGTTCTCTATGGTGGCCAGGTCAGTGTACTTCTCTCTGCAGTAGCTCTGAGCATCGCTCCAGCTCTTTTTCAGGTTAACAAAGTGATACTCACGAAGCACACAACAGGAGGGGATGTAGAATCCTGAAGGTCAAGAATAGTGCATTTAGAGCTGGATGGATACATTAAAAAATTGTAAAAATATATTTTTTAACATGCTTTGCAGTGAAAACGACAAGAAAGCTATGTCCAAAACAGACAAGGGACACCAGGGTTAAGATTAAATAAATGACAGAGTTAATAAGTCCAGCTGTAATCCAGGCACGTGCACACATAGACATCAAAGGGCCCAGGGGCTTGAGCCCCTGCCCTTTTACCCGTCTGTAAAAAGTGCCCTCTCCACACCATGAATGTAGCTTTTATTATGTTGAATGTGCTTAAATCTGGGCTCGCCGAGCCCAACCAAGCCCACGGCATCTCACCCCTGCTCTTTCCATGCCATACCTGAAGGCAGTATTCCAGAGAATTGCCTTGTCCAAACTCTCCTGAACTTGAATTCAGCATCTTATGTTGAAAGAATTGCCCTCGCTTTGTAGAAATTATGCGTATGAGTGGTATATCGCACGCGTTGTGAGCTTGGAGGTTTGCCATTTTCAATATTTCCACCAAAGGCCCTTTTAGAAATGTCAGCCCTGCCACATTCTCTGCACGTCCCTGCTTTAATCTTTGTACAGTATATCACTGACACCAGTTTCCATTTTGCCAACTAAAATTATAATGAAAAATGTTCGTCGACTAACCTTTTTCATTGACAAAAACTAAATAAAAACTAAGCTATGATGACTAAAACTATATAACTAAATATGTTGACAATTTCGTCAACAAATAAAAACGAGACTAGTGTAGAAGAGAGATGCCAGTAGAACTAACACAACTCATTTTATGCTGGGTTTGGGTTATGAGTGGTTGTTACGCTCCAAAAATAGATCTACTGTACATCTGCAGGCTCAAAACATGATTGACTATTTTTGGCACAGAGACAGAGCTAAGTATAATTAAGGTATTACCACACCATCAAGACTAAAACTGAAACATTTCAGATGACTAAAATATAACTAAAACTACCGTTGTTTCGTGTTGAGATTGGCACATTTCACCCAGGTTTTTTCATCTCACTCATGTCACTTTGTCTGCTGAACTCACTCAGCAACAAAATAAACAGAAATTAAACAAACATAAAAATAAAACAATTCACAGGACAGGAGGCAAGCAGTGATCACCCTATGATGTGCACTGCAATGTAGTTTTAAATGCACACTGCAGGCGCTTTTTGGAGAGTGAAAAAATAAGAAGACATGCGTGATCTGGGCAGCTTGCCCCAGGAATTGTGCCAAGCTCAATAGGCAAAGGTAAACGGAAATAGTTGCTTATAGGCAACAAAGAATTGTAGTTTATCAAAGAGCTATTGTTATGTTTTAATTAAAAGGAAAAAAGCGCCTGAACTTAAAAAGAAAACAATATGCAACACCAAGAAATAACAACACACACTCCATGGTCTTACCAGAGAGGAGGATGATCAGCAGTAATTTATAATCCATAGCTTCTCTGTGAGGAAATAAACAACAACCGTTAGCACACAGACAAGATTCATTTAGAGTGTAACTTAATGTCACAACTTAAACATCACTACATTACTGAAAAGTAAAATACAAAATAAAACATCCTTTAGATTTGTATCTGGACAAAAAAAGTTATGTCATTGACAGTTTTTTTTGGCGTGCTGTAGAATAAAATGAACTTATAATAGTTGAAGGATAAATGTATCAAATAGATTTTATTAAACTTTCAGATTTGACTGAAATCTGACTTAGTTATAGGCTATACATAAATAAACATTCAAAACTAATTTTCTACTAAATTCCTCCTTTTGATATAAGAGGATTGATTGTCTTCTAACGAACTGCCTGTGAAAAGTTAAATGAAAAGTACACTCACCATTTGAAAACTCAATGTCTGATGTTGCAAATGTCTGTGTGAGTCTCTCAGAGCTGGATACCTTTACCTGAACTTTGATAAGACACCTTATTTTGTTGTGAAGTTGCCAACTTTAATTATTTTCATATGCAAATACAGGAAATGTTTTTGCACACACGCACACGCACACGCGCACACGCACACACACACACACACACACACACACACACACACACACACACACACACACACACACACACACACACTGTATATACAGGTCTTTAACTCCAAAAGTGTTCAAATGAAACCAAATGGACCCTTACAGGTTAATTTTGTTCCATTTTTACACTCTCTATTTTGATTGTCTTAAGCACCAGCTCTTATGCCTGTCCATACTGTCTACGACCACCAAACTTTTCGTCGGAAAGGTTCAGTTCAACTACAAAATGACGTCACTCTGCACTGCTGCTCTCTGACAAAAAGTTTGGTGTATGGACAGGCCTTTAAGTTAAGGCATAAGATCTGGTACTTAAGACAATCACAGTCCTGAGTTATAGCGGTCCTAGGTCCTTGCTAATACAACATTTGAGTACCACTTGTATAGTGGAAACATAATCTTACAATAAATGCGAGAAGTCTCTGCGTGCGTGTGTGCGTGCTTTCACTTTGCACTCTAGGTCAAGTATGCAGAGCTGATGTCTGACATCAGGGTGTTCCGGAACCGGCACAAAAGGCTCTGACATCATGTACGCCACATGAGTCAACAGACTTCGGCACGCGCGTTCCCCACCGCAGGGACCCGATACGTGGTTTTCCGGAACCGCCGCGAAAGTTTTGGAATCTCCGTATAATGGAGCTGACATCAGATTTCCATATACGGGCATAAAATGGACGGAGACAGACAGATACCGATAACTCTATATATGGGCATAAATGGACACAGGCAAACAGATGGTCAAAGCAGGTCCTATGAAACAGGTATAATGGAGTTTGCATTAAAGGGTGGGGCATTCATTCCCTATTTACATCGTTCCCGAGTAGGCCGGTCCTCGACTAGATGCTCAGCCGCCCGTCAGGCAGATACAGAGATCTCCATATATGGGCATAAAATGGACGCAGACAGATAGATACCTCCATATATGGGCATAAATGGACACAGGCAAACAGATGGTCAAAACGGGTCCTATGACAACAGGTATAATGGGGTTTGAATTAAAGGGCGGGGCATTCATTCCCTATTTATATTCGTTGGCCAGGTCGCCGACTTTTAGTGTGCCATAATGTCGTAGTAAATCAGTGTCATACATACATTATTCTGAAGAAAATCTAGAGACTGACATTCAGTAATTGGGTAATCTATCTATAAATGCAAGAAGTCTCTGTCTGTCTGTCTGTCTGTCTGTAATCCGCGTATCTCGAGAACCGTTCGTCCCACCGGCTTCAGATTCGGCATGCGCGTTCCCCACCGCGGCGTGGAGTGCAGTGCCGGGCCTCGACCCGACCCGACGCGTGGTTTTCCCTAACCGGCGCGAAACGTTCGGAATCTCCTTATGCGGGGCTGATTGTTGACATCAGGCTGTTCCGGAGGAAATCGGTGCAAGCGCTGACTCATTGTGACATCACTTCATGAAAGGCTCTGACATCACGTACGCCACATGAGTCAACAAAAAATCTCTGTTAGTGTGTATGTGTGTATGTAATCCGCGTATCTCGAGAACCGTTCGTCCCACCGGCACGCGCATTCTCCATATATGGGCATAAAATGAATGCCCGTATGCGGAGCTGATGTCTGCACTGTGCACTGTGTGTGCAGAGATCTCCATATATGGGCATAAGTGGACAAAGGCAAATAGATGGTCAAAACGGGTCCTATGACAACAGGTATATTGGGGTTTGCATTAAAGGGTGGGGCATTCATGGGGTTTGCATTAAAGGGTGGGGCATTCATTCCCTATTTCAAATTCGGCACGCGTGTTCCCCAACGCAGCAGGTAGTGCAGTGCTCGGCCTCGCCCCGACCGATACACGATTTTCTGGAACCAGCACGAAAGGTTCGGATTCTGAGGTCTGACATCAGGATTTTCCGGAACTGGCACTGTGTCTGCATAGATCTGCATATATGGGCATAAAATGGATGCAGACAGACAGATACAGATATCTCCATATATGGACATAAATGGACACAGGCAAACAGATGGTCAAAGATCTCCATATATGGGCATAAAGTGGACACAGACAGACAGATCAGATATCTCCATTATGGGCATAAATGGACACAGGCAAACAGAAGGTCAAAACGGGTCCTGTGACAACAGGTATAATGGGGTTTGCATTAAAGGGGGAACCGGCACTGTGTCTGCAACACAGTCGGAGGCACAGACAGATACTCCATATATGGGCATAAATGGACACAGGCAAACAGATGGTCAAAACGGGTCCTATGACAACATGTATAATGGGGTTTGCATTAAAGGGGGAACCGGCACTGTGTCTGCAACACAGTCGGAGGCACAGACAGATAGAAATCTCCATAATGTGCATAAAGGGACACAGACAAACAGATGGAGGAGGAGACAAACATAAGACAAGCAACAAAGAGTGTGACTGGGAGGACATCGATGATGCAGATTTAAATTACTTTACAGCTTTTGCTGAAGAGAACAAGGATCAGTAGTCGAGATCTGGGTTGGCTGAGGTGCAGACGGAGGAGACAAACATAAGACAAGCTAAATCAACAGCACAAGACTGAAAAAAAAACAAGTTCTCCAAAAAAACTCAAGCTGAATTCACTCTCCCGCTCCAAAAAAGAAAAAGAAAATAAAAGAGACAAAGACAAACATAAGACAAGCAACAAAGTGTGGGACTGGGAGGATGACTTGAATGATGCAGATTTAAGCAGGCTGCATATTCTGCTTAAAGAGGAAACAAACAAAAAGCGACAGAGATCTCATATATGGGCTTAAAATGGACGCAGATAGACAGATAACTCCATATATGGGCATATATGGGCATAAAATGGACCCAGAACTATATCTGCAGTGATCTCCATATATGGACATAAAATGGACGCCGACAGACAGACAGATACAGATATCTCCATATATGGGCATAAATGGACACAGGCAAACAGATGGTCAAAACGGGTCCTATGACAACAGTATAATGGGGTTTGCATTAAAGGGCGGGGCATTCATTCCCTATTTACATCGTTCCCGAGTTGGCCAGGTCGCCGACTAGACGCGCAGCGTTATAAGAACATTATAATTCTGTGCAGTGTTGTTTTTGGCAGGCATTTTAGATTTAGTCTTAGTCTTAGTCTTTTGGACGAAATTCTTATTAGTTTTAGTCACATTTTAGTCATTGCTGTACTTGATAGTTTTAACTCAAAATGTTTTAGTCAGTTTAAGTCGACAAAAACGTTTTTGTCCCCACAGTAAAAAGAAAATAATTAAATTGTTTATTTAAACAAATGTATTTAGGTCAATACAGATATTGGAATTAAGATACGACAGTATTATCATAAAATATATATATTTTGAAGATCCACATTAGGGCATATCATAACACAATAGGCTACCTGTGTTACAACATATACTGTAATTCACAAATAATACAAAAAGAAAAAACAGTGTTCTTGTGCCGTTCACTGTTGGTGTGAAAGCAATCCGTGTCAAATGCAGGAAATGAACCAAAACGTGGCATTGTGGGTTGAAGAATTTGTATACTGTACATAGGGGGGAAAGCGCACGTCTGATCACGTCTCCCGGCCGCCACCACCCCGTTCCCCACCCTCCCTCCTTCCTCTGCACATGTAGACCCGGGAGGAAAAACCCATGGTGTGATTCCTTGCTGTGGTTGACAAAGTGCAGTGTGAACGCAAATGCTCTAAATTAAAAATACAAGAATGTTGCAACTTCACCCCCCAATCGCACCGAGTCTACCGAATTAAGGGAGTGAATCTGCCCTAATTCTGGCAAACATCCGGCGAAGAGAGCAGATCTATAAGTTTGTAGAGTTTGCTAATTTCGGCTATATTAATTTTAGTGTAGAGTGAACACAGGATGGGGCCTACAGTAGTATGTATAGCATAGAGCCTTAAAGGACTCAGGTCAACTAAGTTCAAATGTTTTTTCTAAAGATGGTGTGAGTGTGACTACAGGGAACCTGACTGAAGGGAGCATGGCTGACATGAACCAGACAAGGCAAAGCAAATGTATTTGAATTTCTCATTTCATGCATGACAATTCAAAGTAGCCTGGCAGGCCATCCCGAGCTACGTCTCTTCTCCACTAATCCCTCCAGCCAAGTTGTCATGTTTAGTTTTTATGTTGTTTACTGAAGTTCATGCTTATTCTGACCTCGCACCTGTAAGTCGCTCTGGAAGAGTGTCTGCTAAATGCCTAAATTGAAAATTGTAGGAACTATATTCACTGAAAGGTCACTGAAAATGTTCCATTACCCAAATCCCATACTCCCCGTACTGTATTTGAAAATGAAAATAAAAGGTGTCTACATCACTAGAGGCTTGTGAAATGTGTCAGGTGAAGGTGTCCAGCTCTGAGAATTATTTCATAGTCACATTTCTTTGATCAAATCAACAGTTGTAACATCAGACATTGACTTTTCAAAATGGTGGAATGGAGTGTATTTTCCATTCATCTATTTAGAGGCAGTTGGTAAGACTGATGATGCACCAGTGACACTTTTTTAATCTACAGTATAGTAGGCAGTAGGCACACACCACAAAGCAATTCTGTCAATTGACAGGGGTTCTTTTTGTCCACAAACTGTATACATAACTCGAATTTAAAGTTTTATTTTTGCTTTTATGCCAGACCTAATGTGACGTGTGATGTTTTATATATAACATTTTAGTCACAACATGCTGTAGTTTACTGTAATGTGTTTACATGGTGATAATGGTTGTTCTTTACTCACTGAGAAGCGATGGATTACAAATTACTGCTGATCACCCTCCTCTCTGTGTTCTTCTTCCTTGGTGTTGCACTATATGTATTTTATAATGTGTTTTTTTTTAAGTTAAAGTGCCTTGGCCATTTGTATTAAAACATAACGAGACCATGGCAACTGTTTGCTAAACTACAATAATTGCTTTCATAATATATTCCTTTATGCCGAGCAATATGGAGAAAGGGAGACATTGAGGTGATGGCAGCTAGATGTCAGATGGAAAACATAAACATGGCACTGGATTACTTTTTGAAGCCCTACAAAATGCCTCCTAGTTGACAAGATTGATTGCCATCTTGTCTTGTTCATGGTTTGCTTCATTCGGTGCAGGCCAACAATGAGTACAATATGATGCTGCTGTTGTTACCAGGGGAGGTGGAGGTTGTTGTCAGGATATGTATTCTATTACATGAACACTTTGATTATTTTTGGGAGGTTGTGTCAGTGATATTACAGAAGTAGGACAACAAAGATTACAGCTGGAACTATCAACTCTTTTTCAAAAGGCCTGAGGTCTTCTCTCCTCTGTTATATATATTTTTTAATATACCGGTATGCATTTATGGTGAAAATAATGAATCTGCAAGCGCACAACATGTCATGAGTTCAGCTATCTTCACAATATGTATAACAATGTTAAGGGATGTGTCAGTGTACAACGAAGTATGTGTCTAGGGCTTGAGTGGTTAATATATTTAAATATAGTACATTATCCAGTCATTTTGGCAAGCAAAGCAGCGTCATCGTTTATTCAAACTAATTATGATGCCTGTCCTTGGTTGCCAAAGTGACTTGGATACACATTTAATGACTCTGTGAATTCAAGTTCCATACTGACATTAATTCCAACATTTCAAACTTGGTACCATGCAGTTCTGATGTCAGTGTTCTAATGTCAGAAAAAGCAATGGTCTTTTGTCAGGCTTCCGCTCTGAACAAAACACAAATAACTCAAATATTACCAGACGTACCTTTCTTTGACCCCTTCACATTGAGACAACAGGGAACAAAGGAATACTGACACAATTTACTCTGGAAAAATGTAGTTGTTTAACGGCGGGCCGTTCAGAACACAATTTAGGAATGAAGCCGTGGGCTGTATAAAATGTGTCCTCGGCCCGGATTTGGCCCCCGGGCTGCACTTTGGACACCCCTGCCATAGTTACTAACAATTTAACTGTCAGTGAAATACATTGATCAGGTATACTGTAGATGATCAATATATATGCTATATATATCCTTATGATATGGATATTAGAAAATGCACAGTGTGTTTTCGGTGTTGTTTGTGTTGTGGGTTTACGTTATATGTTATATGTGAACATGTTTATTGAATGCACATTATGTAAGTGGCCAAAACAAATCCCTATGTGTTTTACACAATGGTAATAAAGGAAATCTGAATCTGAGTAATCTCCAATATGTTCAGAACATCACCGGTACCCACTCCAGAGACCATATTACACCAGTACACTCCACAACCTCCGCTGGCTGTCTGTCAAACAAAGAACCCTCCATATTCTGGCCCTCCCCTGTACCTCTCTGACCTCCTCCATCCCTGTGTCCCGGCCCGTTCCCCTCAGGTCCAGTGATGCCGGCCTCCTGGAGGTCCCCTGCAGCAGTGGTTCTCATCCTGTGGGTCGGGACCCCCAGGGGGGTCCCCAGATGATTAGCTTAATGTGAAGCATTGTTTTCTCACAAACATTAAACAAACCAACATAAAGTTTAAGTGGTGCTGGAGAGACAAGGCAAGGCAAGGCAAATGTATTTGTATATCGCATTTCATGCAAAATTACAATTCAAAGTAGCTTACGTAAGACCAAAAGGTCATAGATAGATAGATAGATAGATAGATAGATAGATAGATAGATAGATAGATAGATGGAATGAAGCCTTAATTAGTGTTACAACCCTTATGTCTAGAGGTGTAAAGGTCGTAACATAAACAAAAATTACAATGTTTTTAAATATATAGAAACTGAAGATGCCTAATCTAACAGAAAACTAAATACACACTCAAAACATAATAGAATCAAAGCTCTTTCCTACAGAAAGACACGGAGGGATCAGTCTCCAATCTCCACCTCTCAGTCCACCTCAGAACACAGGGAATGACACAGGATAATACAATGCAAAACACCAATTAATCATAATGCAAAATAATACGGCTGGCCGTAACAATTAGTATCATTGGTAAGGTAACAAACACCCGTGAAGAAAGTAAGAAGTGGCCCAATTACTCGCCAATATGGCTGCTGTATAGGCTAAAACTTCAGATATACAAGAAAATTAACCGTCTCCCGTTCATCAGGTGCAGCCTCCAAACCACTTTGTTTTCCCAGAGGTGAAATCTCGCTCTTTCAAACGACCATCATTTTGACAACGGAGCGTCGGGAGGGTTAGCGACTCACCCCACGGAGGTTGGGGCTGTTTGTTCCCAGAACATGATTAGGGACCCCAATCTCTATTATGCATGATGCATGAATTAAGAATACTGTATCTATAGGGGGCACGGTGGCGCAGTGTCGCCTCACAGCTAGAAGGTCCTGGGTTCGATTCCCGCCAGGGGACGCTGTGGACGCTGTGGGCGTGTTCCCTCCTCCGCGTCATCAGCGCCCAAACCCTAGGTGGGGTTTGGTGAAAGGGCCTTTCTGTGTGGAGTTTGCATGTTCTCCCTGTGTCCCCTAGGGTAGATACCCTCACAAAAACATGCAGTAATCCTGATCTCTATACTGCCTCCCTGATGGAGGGGAAAGGAACTGGTTGGAATAATGTGTTCCTTCCACGTGCTAAACGTCCAACCAGGGAAAGTCCCCCCTGTCAGGTGAAGCGGCCTGCTCACTCCTCATGCACTGAAGGAAGCATGAGCTCAGTCCGGGGCCCTCCCCAGGTTGGCAGAAGGAGAGCAGAGCCCAGGATTACAGCTTAGGCAATTGGCACTGGGTGAAGAGATGGGTTACAAAAATCGTTAAAAAATGATTAGGGAAAAGAATACTGTATCTACACATCTGTGTTTATTCCATTAACCCATTCAGAACAGGTACACTGTATTGTGTATCATTTTTTAATGCTTTAACTATTGAAAAATAGCAGATAGAATTTTGACCCGATTCTATAAGTGTCTTTTGAATCCTTCTAAGCCTTCTAAGGTCTTTTGAAAAACCTATGTTTCTATGTCAGCAATCTGGCAAGCCATCGTCAAAGAAAAGGTCCTTTTCACTTAAATGGAGCTCAGTTGGTCTGTTCTTGAGAGACTACTATGTCAGTGGTTCTCAAACCTTTTCATGTGAAGGACCCCCAAAATGATATTTATTTGGCCACGGACCCCCATCTCAAAATATTTAGTTCCAGGGACCCCCCAGAAGCAAAATTTGAGTTACAAAGGTTCGCTTTGAAAATACAAGATTTGCACACATTTTCAATTCTAATTCTAGGCCTAAATTTTAACTAAGGATGTATGCTATTGTACAGTATTACCTTTTGGAAACGTAGACAACAGCACAGTATAAATACTAAAACAAGACAACAATATATAGTCTGAAAAAACGGTTGCATGAGGTTAGGGTTAGAGTTAATAATAATGTGCTTGGGAATAAAGAGCAATCAGACCAATGCCACGGCACCCAACATGAGCCAAGCTGTAACAACTATTAATCAAAATGTCACTGAAATCTTTCCATACTATTTGCATATGAAATACATTAAAGTTCAGGTAAAGGTACCAGCTCTGAGGCATTTTCTCCATAGCAGTTCTTCAACACTTGCAACATCAGACACTGAGATTTCAAACGGTGAGTGTATTTTTCATCTATCTACAGTATTTACAGGCGGTTGGTTAAAAGACTGATAAACCAGTGTCCTCTTATACTGTATATCAACAAAAAATATATATATATATTATATATATATATATTATTTTTTTGGCAAAAATCTAAACATTGTTATTTTTAATCTACAGTAGTACACCACAAAGCTGGGCTGAGCTGAAACTGACTTCACCCGCAGGATAGTATAGGTCAATATTAAAGAAATTCTGTCAGTGACAGGGCTTTTTTGCCCACATACGTGAAGGATATTTAAACGATATTTTGCTTTTATTCCAGATGTTGACATTTTCTTGATGAAATTGTATCACAATATTCATATTTTCTTGGTTTAGATGGTGATAACTGTTGTTTATTTCCTCACAGAAAAGCTATGGATCATACATTACTTCTGATCATCCTCCTGTCTGGTAAGACTATGGAGTGTGTGTTGTTATTTCTTGGTTATGGCAGTCAAATCAACTTTTAGGTGGATTGGCATTTGGCAATTTAAATAATATATGAGGCCATGGGCATGACAGCTGTTTCCTAAACAGCTTGCAATATTTAAGTTTTCCTTCATGCCTTTAAGCAAATGGACATCAAAGAAAGATTGAGATGGTAATTGGGTTTCAGTAAGTTAGGTAGGCTACACATGGCACTTTTTGAAGGCTTACAAAATGTCTACAACGCCGATCTGTGCAACGGTGCTGGAGATTCGCTTTTGAAAGACAGACAAACAGACAGACAGACAGAAAGACACACATGGATGGACAGGGGTGAAAACACAATGGTGGTGATAAATATGAATTTATCTAGCTCTAAATGCACTATTCTTGACCTTCAGGATTCTACATCCCCTCCTGTTGTGTGCTTCGTGAGTATCACTTTGTTAACCTGAAAAAGAGCTGGAGCGATGCTCAGAGCTACTGCAGAGAGAAGTACACTGACCTGGCCACCATAGAGAACATGGAAGATGAGAAGAGTCTGAAAGCAGTCAAATCTGAAGGCAAATATGTGTGGTTTGGACTGCATGATGACCCCAAGTCCTGGAAGGGAACCATAGGTCATGATGTCAACTCTTGGAGATGGTCAGCGGTTGATGTGCAGATCAGTGCAGAGTATCTTAACTGGGCTCCTGGCGAGCCAGATTATGAATCAGGCACAGAGCTCTGTGTGAGAATCAAGGATGATGGTCTCTGGATTGATCACAGCTGTGACAAAGAAAAATATTTTCTGTGTTATGATGGTAAGAACTTGTTGTCTATACAATCAAAAATGATCTACACACACATACACGCATGGCACACGCGCGCACGCACATGCACACACACGCACGCACGCACGCACGCACGCACGCACGCACGCACGCACGCACGCACGCACGCACGCACGCACGCACGCACACACACACACACACACACACACACACACACACACACACACACACACACACACACACACACACACACAGGCATGTACATTAACTTACTTTATTACCCGGCTTGTTTGAATGCTTGATTCTGATCGGTCAATCGCTGAAATCAGAGGTCTGATAGTCGATATTCCTTGATAACAGACCGCTCCGCTCTATAACAGACCACTGCCTAATCAGAGGCTCAGAATACCTGCGGCAGTCAGGCTGCACTGCGTGAATCGTGTGCTGTATCCAATATGTCAGCCATGTAAACAAACACACAGCGACATTTAGAGCTAAACGCAGCGCAACACTTGTGGAATACTTTCAGCCGTCTGTAAACAAGGAAATACTTTGTTTTGTTTTTAGTTTTGAGTAAAATTATTCATTTTATTTAGTAGCCAGGTAATAAGCAGGATAACACCTCGCTCTTCATGTTCCACCTGTCGGGCTCCTATCACTCGATAACGACCGCTGAGCGAGATGTTATCCCTTACATAATTATGCACATTGAATGATTGAGTTTACATACAAAAGTAAAAGTTCACAATTGGTCTGCAGGTATTTCATATAGTGACAATATATTTCACTGTTTTCCTCCCTAGATAGAAATGATTACAAATGTTACAAACGAGAGCCTGTATGAGGGAATACCAAAGGTAAGCGAGAAAATTGCCACCAGAAGAATGAGACTAGCAGGACACTGCCAAAGACACCAGGAGCTTCCAGCCAGCAAATTGGTACTGTGGGAGCCAACACACGGGCACCGGCCGCGAGGACGTCCCACAAAAACATACGTGGACATACTCAAGGAAGACGTAGGGACACAGAACACCAATGAGCTGGCCAGATGTATGGAGAACCGAGATGACTGGAAACAACGATGGAGGGCTCGTCTGAGGACGACCTAGATAGATATGGAAGGCTGCCCAGCAACACTGCAGACGTCATTACACAGACCTGGCTGTTATCAAAAATGCTGAAGAGAACAACCAAGCTGCGTCTTTATTGACAAAAAAGAACCCGCCATGGATCGGCCTTCACAGAGTAGCATGGGCGTGGTCTGACCAGACCAACCTGTCCTTCACACACTGGGCTGATGATGAGCCCGACAACGATGGGGAAAAGCAACATTGTGGAGCCTTGCGTTCCCCACAGTTTACTTGGACTGATGGAGATTGTAGTCAACAGCTTTGGTTTTTCTGCCACAGAGGTGAGTTGTCTTCTCCACAACACAACTTAAGTTTCAAGTGTTTAGCACAAAAGACCAACATCATTAGTATGGTCCTATGTTATTTTAATTCATAATTTATCTTTTTATTCTGTGTCTCTGCGCGCGTGCGTGCGTGCGTGCGTGCGTGCGTGTGTGCGTGCGTGCGTTCCTGCTTGTCGGGGAGGCAGTTGTTCAGGGAGTGAAGGTGATGAGGATGAAGATTGAGACTGATGCTGACCTGACAGATCCAGACATTAATGAACAACTCCTACAGCAGGTAATCAACTCACAGCTGTATAATGATGTTGTGTGTGCCATGTCACTTGAAGGTTTTATCCAGCAACATGTCACACAACGTCTGTGTCACTTGTGTGCCCACATGGAGATCTCTGTATCTGTCAGTCCTTGTCCCTTATATGCCCATATATGTAGATCCCTGATATATGGGCAAGCACATATCAGAACAGCTCGGCCCTCGCCTGGAGCCCTTGCCAATGCGGGCGCCGAGTTTGAAGTTAGTTGGTCCCTATATAAGCAGCACATGACCATATACGGGCATAGCAGTCAGATCTATTCTGTGGCCACTTTACACAATTGGTTCTCAACCTTTTCAGGCCGCGACCCCCAAAATAATCACATTTTAACTGAACCCCCCACCCTGACGAGCACTAAGTTGAGGCATTAGATTTTTTATAACATACCGTATGTTCTATTGTGAAAATAGCCAATCTACATGCTTGCGAGGTGTTGTGAGCATGTAGATCGTCTATTTTCACAATTTCAGCCTCTAATTTGTCATTTTAGATGTATTAAAAGTCCTTAAATTGTCACTTTAGAAATGTGCAGATACCCTCTATTCACTTAAACTTTATGTTGGTTTGTTCACTTTTAAGTGAGAAAACAATGTTTCACATTAAGTTGATCATCTGGGGACCCCCCAAAATAATTTGGGGACCCCCCTGGGGGTCCCGACCCACAGGTTGAGAACCACTGCTTTACACAATAGCCATCACTAACAACAGTTAGAAACAACATGTGTGCAGTGCACCAGTTACTACTCTGTTGCCAATGTCTGTAACATCACTCCAAGCATAAATATGAAACATGATTCATTCTATAGCCTATAAATGTCTGTATATGTGTGATCTCTAATACAATATACAAATTCATATGTTAGAGGGCACCGGAGGGTACAGCGAGTGACGTCTTTGGCTTTTGAGGGATCTGCCGTATTTGACGAGTTGGGTTGAGACAAAATGTCCACTAAATGTAGAGCAACAGCTGTACCCTTTAGCAGGCTAACAGTAAAAACCTTCTCATGTCTTCTGTTCCTCTACAGTTACGTGAATCTCTGGCCAACCAGGGAATGACTAACTTTCAACTGCGCTGGAAGACTCAACCCACAAAACAGGAGAGTCCTGAAGATGAAGAACAAGACTGCAAATCCACAACAAGCCTTTAGGTTGAACTTCTTAATGGATAATGTGAATCTACCAGGTGACAGACAGACTGACTGACTGACTGACTGACTGACTGACTGACTGACTGACTGACTGACTGACTGACTGACTGACTGACTGACTGACCGACCGACCGACTGACAGAGATGGATAGATGGAAACATGGGTTTCCTTTTCACTTGAAAATAGTCTTTGAATTGTAATAATTACCCACCAAAAATATGTTTGCTTTTAGAATAACATTAACTGTACATATAGGATATTTTCATATTTATTGTTTAAATGATTGATGATGCTCTATTGACAAAATACATACCTGACCTTGTATTTTACATAATACTCTATACAATTATTTTTGTTGTAGACAAAGTACAAATTAGGCTCAGTTAACTGTTTCAGAAATTACATTTTTTGTGCAAACTCCATCTTTCATCGTGAGGTAGAAATTATGTTATGGGTGTTTATATCTAAACTTTATATTTGACCATCACTTAGCAGTTAATATAATACATTATGATGATGACATGATATGTGTGGCCTGTTGGAGCCAATGTTGATGTTACAGCCTATCTGTTGTGGTTCAGCATTTCCTAGTAACACATAGTAGAAATATGGTCTGACCTATCCTACTGATCTGTGTCAGACTGCTGTATCTTGATTGTCTTTAGTACCAGCTCTTAAGCCCTAACTTAAAGGCCTGTCCATACTGCCTCCGACCACCGAACTTTTCGCCGGAGAGTTCAGACTTTCGGAGGTACAGCTTTACGAACTCTAATTCGGGGTAATGCTTTTCAGAAGATGCGAGTGACATCATTTTGTAGTTGAACCGGACCTTTCTGACGAAAGATTCGGTGGTCGGAGGTATGGACAGGCCTTTAAGTTGCTGCATGGTACTTAAGACAATCAAAATAGAGCGTGTGTCTAACGTACTTCTCCCCATGATATCATGTAAATTAAAGCATATCGTCAAAACCTACAATATGTGTCCGACTCCTATATTGCCTCATCAATTACTGATTGACCCACAATTAGTTTTCAGGGGGAAAGGGGGGGGGGGGGGGGCAGAGAGAGGGAGAGCGAGGGAAAAAAATACTCTCTTCAGGAGGCATGGATAAATGTTCATGAACAGCCAAGTGTATGAACTCAGTTCAATTGAATCTGGACCCAAAAGCTAATGTTTACAGCAAATCCATATAGGCTATGTCGTCAGAGGAGATTGCAAATCTCTCTCTCTCTCTCTCGCTCTCTCTCTCTCTCTCTCTCTCTGTGTGACAGAGGTGTGTGGGCGGTAAAGGAAGTGAAGAGGGAGGGAGTGATAGAGATGTGGATGTAGAACTGCTGGCCGTTGGCCAGCTTTGGTCTCTGTTGACATCTAATCTATGTTAATAAATGGCTCTTGATGCTAGAGAGAGAGAATTCAATAACGTGTATGTGGGGCACGCGTGCGTATAGCCTATTGCAAGGGCGCGCGCGCGCGTGTGTGTGTGTGTGTGTGTTGTGCACTGCCGTCAAGGTCACACAGGGATTTAGAGAACACACTTTTGTTTTATTATAATGATTTCGGTCCCCACTCCTTGGGGTGTTTTTTGCCCTCTGCATTTACCCATAACATAACTACTAGGAGCACTGAGCACTGAGCAGCCATTCTATGGCGTTCAGGGAGCAATAGGCTATTATGCACAGCAGCCATATTGGAGAGAACTTGGGTCTTTTCTCGCTTCCTTCAAAGTAAGGATACTGATGAAGGCTCTGTTCCATTTCATTTAGCACAGTGGTTCTCAAACATTTTATTTCAAGGACCCTCATAACTCTGAGAGTGTAGGTTCCATTTCACTCTCAGAGTTACACAATACACATCTTTTAAGGGGTCATTTGGAACCCCCAAGGAACAATGAGGGTCCATGGACCACACTTTGTAGCAGACCCAGCAAGCACAGTAAGGACCTGGACCAAGAGGTCCCGATTGGGGCCTGATCAAGTTAAATCAATGACTAGTCAGATCTGGCCTAGAATATCACCTGATTTCAACCAACATAAATCCTGCCCATGAAAACGGACATCCTGGATTAATCAGAGAGGCTTCAATCGAACTAGTCGGATATGTCCCAGAATGTGCTCATATTTCAACACTTAAAACTGCTGGGTTGAAAAATAACCCAACCGTAACCCAGCTGCTGGGTCACTATGGGACACACCCAGCACTGGGTTGTCTCAGCCCATGTGCTGGGTTGATCATTTGACTCAACGTAGTGATTGAAATTAACTATATCGCTGGGTTAAATGTGAACCATACACTGAGTTGTTAATTTGCCTCAAGCTATTGGTTGAAAATCTCATGATTTGCTTTTCATATCATGCTAAACTTTATAGTTAGTTCCAATTTTTAGCAAATCAACATTGTGGTGCATATATTCATTATGTATGCACTAATGGTGAATTATGCTATAATCAGAATTGTCTAGAGAAAATTAACATAGTAATCTCAGAGTTACTATGGATTATTCTCTTTCAAACCTGTAGGGGGAGGGAGCTCAACCATAAGCTACCAGCCTAGCAGTTATGTTTAGGGTTTAGGCTCAAATACTGAAAAATCTAATTCTGACATATGACAGTCAGCTTGCCAAAGCAGACACATGGATATGACACATTTAGCATTTTTAGCTCCCGAAAGCTTAGAAAATGTCCCTGGAAACATAGAAAAATGCTTCCCAGCATGCTTTGCATAACAGGTGACCAGAAGCGGGACAATTAATAAACCAACCTCTGGGTTAAAAATAACCCAGCCAGGCATTCAACTGCATTTGAAGCCCCGATAACCCCTTTCACCCAGCATGAACAACCCACCAGTGTGTTTACAGTATAACAAATAACCCAGAAGTATGACCCAGCAAAATCAACCCAGCAAGGTGTTTAAATAAATAACCCAGCAGTTATAATAATAATCCTGTCAAACAAAAAAGTCCATATGACGTCCAGGTAATTACGTCAAGATCATCCCCATATGTGGTCTGGCCTAGTTCCGAATGTCACCGGATAACGTCATCATGACGTCATTTGGCTTGCAGGGGAGTGTTTCCAGTGTGGGCCAAGCCAACATGCACAATATCAGCACCCAGACTCTGTTCGACCAGAATGGAACAGAGCCTTCATTATAGTATCATTGGTAAGTGAAGTGGTAACACCTGTGAAAGAAGTGAGAAGAGACCCAAACTTCCCTCCAAAATGGCTGCAGATAGCCTATTAAGGGTTAAGAGTCTTGGCTCCCCAGGCTTACTAATCACTCAGCTGTGGCTGCCCCGTATGAATGAAGGCTGAATGAATGAATGGAGGGCTGCCTGTTAGTGTGGAAACACTAACTCATCTGGAATGATGACCCAGCGCTAATTAATGGTAAGGCTCAATGCACGCGCACACACACACACACACACACACACACACACACACACACACACACACACACACACACACACACACACACACACACACACACACACACACACTCACACACAGTTTCATGTCATTCCACCACTGGATGGCACTATTCCCCTCCGAACATGTTCTCGCCCACCCTTCTCTATCCCCTCTTCTGTTTCTCTCCCTCTCTCTTCTTCTCTCTCTCTCCCCCCCTCTCTCCCCTTCCTTCTCTGTCTGTCTCTCTCTCTCTCCTTCTCTCTCTCTCCCCCCCTCTCTCTCCCCTTCCTTCTCTGTCTCTCTGTCTCTCTCTCTCTCCTTCTCTCTCTCCCCCCCTCTCTCTCCCCTTCCTTCTCTGTCTCTCCCTCTCCCTCTCGTGTATTCTCTGTTGCTCTCTCCTCAATCCCCCTCACTCCCCTTATCTCTGACTCCTCTCTCTCTCCCTCTCTCTTTCTCTTCTCTCTTCTTCTCCCCCCTTCTCTCTCTCTCTCTCTCTCTCTCTCTCTCTCTCTCTCTCATGCCCTCTCCCGTTCTCTCTCTTCCCCTTCATCTCATGTAGGAAGGAAGATTAGAGAATCACCAGAAAGCCCAATGAGGATTCCAGATCGATATCGGAGGCAATCTTTTTCTCCCATCTCTTTTACAAGCTCTGCCCTTCCACTCCACTCCCTCTCTCTCTCTCTCTCTCTCTCTCTCTCTCTCTCTCTCTCTCTCTCTCTCTCTCTCTCTCTCTCTCTCTCTCTCTCTCTCTCTTCAGGGTTAAGGGATTAAGGTCTAGAGTTAATTCAGACCTCAAGGTTATCGTGTTAGGTTGCTACAGGATGTACATGTTGTGGGTTCAAGACTCATCTTACAGTAAAGTAACTGCATCTGTAGAGTTCATCTTTTACTTTTTCTGTATCCTTTCATAATTGTAACTTCTAATCTCTTTCTCTTTTTCTTTTTCTTTCTTTTTTTTTTTTTTACCTTAAAGGACCTCTTCACCCATTCACTAATGCTCATTATACCATTTTTGTCTGCTCTGTCTGTGTCTCAGAGGAGAGCTTTGGACAGTTCAGAAACCATTCACCTGCATGGGGAATCCAAGCTAATGAAAACAGCAGGCTTTCTATTCCTGGAAGGTTGGCATGCTATAATGGAAGCCATTGTTTTTGTGTTTATAAAAAACAAAATAAACAGGCCTAATAATATAAAGGCCTCTCCACACCAAAAAGTCTGCAAAGGACTGCAAAGAACTTGCAAAGGACTGCAAAGAACTGCAAAGAACCTGCAAAGGACTGCAAAGAACTGCACAGAACTTCGTCTGCCGACTGTATGCCGACTGTACTTACTGTACGCAATTGTGCGCATGCGCGGGGAGATCGCATGAAATACCATTCCAAACCAGGAGGTGGCAGTAGTCTGAAAGGCTATTTTCACTCCATAGTTGATCGTCCCTGCATGCCGTCGCTGTCGGAAAATGCTGTTATTAAGCCTATTATTTATATTATTATTTAGATAAAGTAGAACAACCTTTAAAACCAATCATAATCCTTTAAAATTGTATCATGATCTGACACTTTCACAACAGCTTGTTGCTGCTTCAGCGTTCTGCCTCCGCTGCTGTGTGCAGTTGTATTATTGTGTCATACGATACGATGGTGTGACGTCGCGCATTGAAAATATCAGAGCTACAAGCTCACAACATGTCGGAACTTGAAGCGTTGTGAGCTTGTATGTCTGCTATACTCGACACGCACCGTCATACGCTGAAGCACACATCCAGCTTTTCACAGCTGAAAGAGGAGGTAATCTAACCACTAGTAGGCACGGAGGCACTCTGTACGTGACTGTTCTCCGTGCAGAGGAGAAGAAAAAAACAACAACACGGGCAGCTGCTGCACTATTACTAGCCCACTTTATTCTGTTGTGTTTAGTGTGTTGTCTCGGTGTCCTCTGTGACTGTGTGGAAACAGTATGTATGCCAACTGTAACCAAACTGGACCCAGTTGAAACGTGGACGTGGA
>NC_137826.1:37134596-37164596 GCF_963921795.1 Nannobrachium achirus
GTCATGACCCAAGGAATCCAGGGAAAAAGGAATTTTAATTTTCCGACCCACGTTTCAAGAGTTACAGGCCGAAAGGTAAAGTGGACTGTTATAGCGCCACCATGAGGCCCAACTGACGAAATTATTTTTATTTAATCCTTGATATCATTATAAATCTCCTCTCCAAGTTTTGAAACTTTAGCCCCTATGGTTTGCGAGAAAAAAAATATTGAATGTGAGTTTTTGCGATTCCCATTATAAGTCAATGGGTAAAAATTAATTCACTAATAAATTAATATCAATTAAACGATACAACTTTTCTCTTAGAAAAGTAATAGCACACCATTCCCGGCCGAGCCGCACGTCTTGATGTATATATTGCGGTGGTGGCGTAAATCGTGCGGCAGTTATTACGGCTCCAAATTTGTGGGATCATTATTATTATTATTAACTAGAAAAGAAAATTTCTAAGAAATTTTAAGTGTGCCTGCAGCTCGCTAGGTCTGTGCAACCTTGTGTGAGAGAAAAAAAATTGAATTATTATTATTATTAACTAGAAAAGAAAATTTCTAAGAAATTTTAAGTGTGCTGCAGCTCGCTAAGTCTGTGCAACCTTGTGTAGCGGTTGGTGTTAGCATTAGCGTTATTAACATTAGCATTTTTTGCATAAACTTTAACATTATTGTTCTTCATATGACACCACCACATGTCTGTACGACAAACGGTTCACGAGAAAACGGGTCACTTCCTGTTTGGTGAGGGGCACTTCCTGTTTGGTGAAATAGGCCCCAATTAAGTTTAAGGACTCTTAATCTTGTCATTTGACGCAACCCCGCGTGTCTGTATGACAAACGGTTCACGAGATCAAAAAAAAAAATTGAGAAAAAAAAATTTTGAGAAAAAAAATTTGAGAAAAAAAAATTTGAGAAAAAAAATTTGAGAAAAAAAATTTTGAGAAACATTTTTTTTGAGAAAAAACATTTGAGAAAAAAAAATTTGAGAAAAAAAAATTTTTGAGAAAAAAAAAAATTTGAGAAAAAAATATTTTGAGAAAAAAAAGTTTGAGAAAAAAAAATTTAGAGAAAAAAACATTTTTGAGAAAAAAACTTTTTGAGAAAAAAAAATGTTTGAGAAAAAAAAAAATTTTGAGAAAAAAAAAATGTATGACACCAGCCGCGAGTCTGTACGACAAACGGTTCATGAGTTATAGAGGCACTTCCTGTTTGGTGAAGGGCACTTCCTGTTATAGAGGGGGTGGGGCTTAATCAATTACAGCTCATCCCTATTGGTCGGAAAAAGACCAAAGTTGTGTGAGCATTTTACATTTTAAATGACGTTGCTAGGCAAAAGTATGGCAGAGTTATGTGGCGCCAAAGTTTCTGGGTTTTTTTCGGAGTCCCCCATTCAAAGTCAATGGAGTTTTTGGGCGTCGTTTTTTGCAAATTACGTCGCAATGGTAACGCGGATCGGAAAGAAAAGTAATAGCACACCATTCCCGGCCGAGCCGCACGTTTTGATGTATATTTGCGGCGGTGGCGTAAATTGTGCGGCAGTTATTACGTGCAGAAATTTCATATTCATATGTTATGGGCTTTAAACAACCATAACTCCAGTTCCCAACATGTTACTGGTCTCAAACTCGGTGGGTGGTCCGACAGACCTAACGGCTAACAGCTACTTCCGCAAATGATAATGGTAATGCAAAAAAATGTTAATGCTAATGTTAAAATGCTAATGTTAAAACATGTTAATGCTAATGTTACAAATGCCCCCAACTTCTCCCTGGCAAATGTAACCCTGCCAATCCCGATACATTAAACCAAAGACAGACAAGAGGCAAAATAACATAATAACAAACAAACACACAGAGGAGGGAGGGGATGAGTGGCAGAGGGTGCAGGGAAATGGTGCCCCTAATGGATTCAGCCAAAATAATTCCATTCTCAGCCTGCTGAGGTGTAGCATAGAAACATCCCGACAGAGCTCCCTGGGGCAGGGGATGCAGCGAAGCTTACACAGGCTCTACTGTGATTGAAAACCTTGACCTCCTCCTCCACTCTTGAAGGGCCGAGTTGCAGAGAATTGGCTTGATGCATGAGTGTCGCCGAGGGGAAATGAAAGAGGGTTTTGGGGCCAAAGTGGATGGATTCCAAAATGACAGCCACTTAAGGAACATCCTAATTATCAATTAGACGTGGCATTAGGGAAATTAGACACAGATGAGGCAGTAATGAAGCTGAATTGGAGTCACTAGATTGTGATCTGAAAGTTATTTTATGTCAATTACACAAAAACTCTTTCATTGTAAACTTGCTATGTCAACTATGTGTCAAGAATGACTCACTGTTGTATAGTGCTAAGAGGATAGTTACATGATTGTAAGAGGAAAATACATTTTATTCCCACAACAGTCACAATTTTGTATTGGCCAAACCGTCCGTATGCTCTATGGTGGATTTGAGCTTGTTGACTCCGAGGTGGCGGGCAGGTACTTTACCCCTGCGCCACCTGAGCATCCAGGCAAAAGTTATTACAGTATGTTACAAACACAGCCCCCCTTACATAAGAGATTCAACCGGTTTTGGATTCAATCAGCAGATTCAATACAGGATCCTGATTCAATAAAACGCTTTCATACCCGACCTCAAGTATCATGCTCTGAAAGTTCTCTCCCACACAACCCATACACTCTTTTTTGTGTAGTATGTTATTGATGCGTTCTCTCAGCTGTAGACCGTAGCTGGCCAACGAACAAAACAAAATTACAGGTAGGGGTAAAATGGTCCTAAAGCAATCCAAGCAGGCTTGTCAAACTCTCCAACACAACCCTTTTGGCAG
Organism: Nannobrachium achirus; assembly: GCF_963921795.1. Lineage (NCBI taxonomy): Eukaryota > Metazoa > Chordata > Actinopteri > Myctophiformes > Myctophidae > Nannobrachium > Nannobrachium achirus. The sequence goes on from NC_137826.1 coordinate 37,137,414, forward strand.
CTTTTTCACTGGTTTGTTGAGGAAGGCTTTTTGTCAGGAACTCCTCGTTCACATATTTCAGTATACAGTATAGGCTAGTGACAATGGCCCCAAAGATTTGAGGTACCCCTCCCTACCCCTCACTAAAACTAATCAGTGTGATATTGTAGATCGTATTAGGACAATTTAATTTACCCCCCATTTGGGACACCATACGTTTAGTGATTCTGTAAGCTACCTTTACATAATGGTATTGCTGAATTCAGTAGAACCAACAAGCCCTCATATGTGTTCATATGGCGATCCATGTCAGAGTCACTACAAAGTAAAGAGACCATTCCTTTACATTCCATAGATTCACTAGCTAACAAGAAACACACCATGAAGGTTTAAGGGTTTTAATGAAGTAAAGGGCAGATAAATAATGAGCAGGGATCGATGAGCAGACATGGATCTATGGTGTAAACGATCATGAATCGATCAATGATAATAATGAAATCAAGCAGTAATGAGTCCGTAGTGGAAGGAGGGGATTGGGGAGGGTGTAGGTTCCGGGGAGGGTCGCAGACCCTGGAGTCTTGGGGTAGGGGTCGCATGGCGTAATCGTCTGCACCGTCGGCGTCAGTGGCGACGTGGACTGAACCCCCCGGCAGGAACCTGAGAATAGAAAAAAGAGAGAGGAGGAGAGGGGGATAGGGAGAGGAGAGAAAGGTAGAGTGAGAGAGAGAGGGGAAAAAAGGCTGTGGTGGTGTAGGGGTGGTGGAGGGATACGAAAAGCAAGAGGGGTTCTGGGAAGTTAGAGTGAGGATAAATCGCGCTAGGTAGATGTCTAGGGGGCGGAGCTAGGGGCCAGGTAGGCCAGGTAGGTGGTGTGAGAGCAGGTAGGTGGAGAGGGGGGAGGAGTCATGGTGTGTTTCTCTCTCTCCTGAACTTCTGTTGTTCCAACACCATTAGATTTACATTTCCGCCTATTGTAGGTATGTGTTGAAATGACTATATCCTGGCTTCAAGTATGCCAAGTTTTAAACCTCTCAGAGTTTCCATTGTGAATCTATGAGTCTATATACCCCAATACCCAGACGGTCACGCTTTCTTTTTAGTTTAGGGTGTATAACTTTATATATCAATTTCACCACTTTTGCAGTAAAATATTTTTATACAAGAATCCATTTCATGTATGGGAGGCCTTAGAGATGAGGAAAAACTGTGTTGTGTTGATACTCCAGGTGGGGTATCTCGAAAACGAAAGCACTTTTCGACAGTTTCCAGAATCCTACTCCCAATACACCTCCTGCGCTGATTCCAGGCGCAACATGAAAGTGAGTTGATTTTCATTGCTGGCTTTAACTTGCTGGATGCCTGGTTGTGTACAGTGCCTGACACTGCAGCGAGCCAGTGAACCTGTTCAAGTACTGACAACCTTTTAAAGAGTTTCAAAGGCTTCTCACACCATGACATAACACATGTGTGTGTGTGTGTGTGTGTGTGTGTGTGTGTGTGTGTGTGTGTGTGTGTGTGTGCGCGTGTGCGTGTGCGTGTGCGCGTGCGTGTGTGTGTGTGTGTGTGTGTGTGCTGTATGTGTGGGAGTAATTTTGATTTCAGCTCCTGGAAGTCAGAATTCTGTTGGCGAGTCCTAGACCACTAATTACTGTACCAATGTTTTGAACCAATGTTTAAAGAGAGTCATTTTATTTAATCACTTATTCAAACATTTTCAAAAATAGACAATCTACATATACTGATATACATGTGTACATGGCATGCTCAACAACGCGTCTTGTGTGTGAGCAAAGACATGAGAAGCAGGACCTTACCAGCTTTTTGCTGTCAGACTATTACAGAAATATGTTGCTATCAACGGTCAATTGATATATCATGGAGGGGCTCATGATTGACCACATTTAAGTTTAATGCCTTTTTTCGTCAGACACAAGAACTGTAATTGCAACATCAATCACCCACTGACCCCGCTGTTCATCTCAGAGTACTACATTAGTGCCGCCCATAATTTATTAAACTTCCGCAGGGAACAGACACATCTAGATTGAACATAATTTCACCTGACAGTCAGCCAGGCCCTCACCTGTCCTTACCACCTTGAGCTCTAGGTATTTATAGAGCTTCAAAGTAAATGCCGGGAATGAGCCTCATTATCGCTGCTTAACCAGCTGATTTACACATCTGCCGTTTGTATGGGATGTTGGAACAGGTTGCGTTTTCAACATCTGACACGTAATCAAGCACACACACGCACGCACGCACGCACGCACACACGCACACACACACACACACACACACACACACACACACACACACACACACACACACACTCCTCCGATGGAGCCACTGAGGCCCCATATACATGAAGACGATACATAGTGCAGGGCTTTAAGGGGAGACAATTAATGCTCATTTCGAGCAAATTAGTCTAAAAGCGTCAAATTTTGCACAGATGTAGCCCAGTCAGGGCGCCCGAGTATGCAACCTTCGGGGTCACCACAGCGGCCAAATCAAGTTGGGCTCCCATCGACTTTCTATACAGGAGGAAAATACCCAGAAAAGAATCTGCTTGAATTGAACACTTGCGCTGTTGAATGTGCTTCAATCGATGTAGAACGTGAATGTGCGCCGTGTCCGATAATTTATATAAAGCATGATGTCTTAAATATTACCTTGCGAGACGAGATTGTTCCTATTTTTCTCTCTACAAGAGTTATAACGGCGAATTCACCTTGAATTGACGAAGATCGCACTTTTTGAGCTCATTGCAAGAAATGATGCAACAAAAAAAGATTGTTCCTATTTTTCTCTCTACAAGAGTTATAACAGTCGCGTAAACTTTGGCCATTTGGCTATTTATAATGACAAACAGCTGTCATAGCATCCTTTTGTGACAGCTGTGCTAATTCAGTGAAATTAACCTGTGTGCTCACTGTCATGTGCAATTAAATTGCACGTTGAGGGGATATTATGTTGCATACGTTACTATTTTTTCCCATCTAGTTCTGATGAAGGCGGCTAATTATTGTTTTAATGAGAATTAGATGAGTGCACTAACACTTAATTGCCAAGACCACAGAAATGGCACGTATAGAAGTAGTTAGTTTTGTGGATAGTTTTATTTTTACTTTTATGTCTATAGATAGTTACATGAAGTACTATAGATTTGGCATCTAAATTGACTTTGACAAGAAATTGTATATTTTAAATTAGGACTGCACAATTTCACCCAGTGCTCTGGTGCTGGGTGAACATACCTCCCATAAGGTTTAGTTTAAATCATTCAAAACTTCTCAAAATTATTCAAAATGTTAAAAGTTAGGCACCAACCCACCCAGTCAAATGCAATGATAAATGAGAATAATTTATGCCCAGCAGGCCCAATTACATGTACATAATCTTTGTTCATTGATGTGTTGCTGCCTTTAAGGTCCAGTTGAAAGTCTTGGGTCAAATACAGTATTGCAGTTAGCCTAAGAATTATGATAAGAATACCCAGAGTAAAGGATTCATTAAACCCACCTTACACCTCAAAGCTCCGTCATTCGATGAAAATTGGGTGGTTGAAAAAAAAAACGTGTGGAAGAAGTCCAGTCTTAATGAAACAGAGTGGGGTATAGATTAAATATTCTCTCAACCTCTTCTCAGGATATAACTGTCATGAATTATAGACCTTATCTGCTTGGATCCAGTACACACATGTGGTGAATCGCTCATCTAGGCCTACTAAGCATGAATGATACCCGTGATACGATGACCATGACCATCATCTACTTTATCAGAGATTCAAGTCTGTGTACAATGATACGAGATGCATGTTCTATTCCTATCCACTTCTGGTCACGTAATGTGTCCAATACTGTATTCTCTGTGTGTATGTTAAACTTCAGAACTTGTCGTGTGATACTGCCTGATGTCATCTTGTTCTAGCCTGATAAACCACACCCCGCTGAAATGAAACAAAAATTGAATGCGATTTCTGCAAATCGCATTTTGTTTCATTTCAGCGGGGTGTGGTTTTCTGGGCTAATCTTGTTCTGCATGCACACGACTCAATTGAAACATCACTCTTAAGGGACCACATGGTTGGTCAACTGAAATCACAACAATAACAATAACATAACATGCGCTGCATTGGATGCAATCAATCTATTAATTAAGCACGTCATGCAAATCAAGTAACCACTTCAACCGTATTATATACTTGGTTGCACAATGATGTTGTGCTAAGAAATTGTGAAAATAGGTGATCTACAATGGATTAGATATTTTGAAAGTTTTTGACTATAATGTCATGCCCAAGCTTGTAGATCCGCTATTTTCACATATCAAGTGTAAAATGGAGTTGAAGTGGTTACATTGATCCTCATTTTGCTGGGGACGCCCTGGAACCCCCTCAAGGACCCCTGCGGGACCCTGGACCCCACTTAAAAACGTTTTGGCACAGAACTGGCTCCATAAATCTCAGCCAAACTGGCTGTTCAGACCGATCTTGTGGGACAGCAATGCATTTATTCCTGAAATTCACTTCGCAATGATGAAAGTACAAAGCAACATGCAGCATTTGTTTTTTTTAAGACTACAAGTTATTTTTACTCATGAAGTTATGTGATTGTATAGGTGTTTAGTATGTGGTGGGAAAATGGTGATTGTGACTCCAATCACCATTTGATTGGCGATTGATTGTGATTGTCCAATTTCCTTAAAACCGTCAAGAAATCAGAAAATGACCCTTGTCATTAGACAGCTTTAATCACAAGCTCTTGTTAATACTTGTCATTGTATCAAGATTCATAAAAACCCACAGACTTAATCACTTTCACTTTGAAAATGTTTCAAAATGAGCATTGATTTACATAATGTTGAAATGCAGAAATACAAGGTTTCTGCCTGCCGTGTCCGACTTATGGATTATTGATAAAAAGACTAGGAACAACTAAGCTTATGAGCCAGTTGTAAAAATGTTAATCCTGCTTGTGTAACACTGTCTAATGGCAACAAGGGGAAATTGCATAAAAACTTGTCCATAGACATCCAAGCACTATAAGAATCGATTATTTTTGTAATCCGGAGTGTAGCCAAATCTACTGTATAATTGTGTGGTGACTGGTGACAGCAGTATAATATGAAATATGACTACACCATTTCTACCTGAGATAATGTGCATCCTAATACTCTTGCATGATGGGTAAAGGTCTCAATTAAAATGCATAATTAAGCCTCTCCAGTTGACACATTTACAATTTCTTTGGCCAGGACTGTCTTGACAAAGGACACAATCACGGCCATAGTCATATTTCACATTTATGAGAATACCCATAGACATAGTCATTATAACGTTGGCTCACACATACACGTTGCCTTGCATCGGAAATCTTAGCCCCCCAATCCCTGGACTCTGACTCACAACAGCTATATACCAAGTGGAAAAAGGAAAATCTATCTTGGTCTCAGTTGCCAAGATTATATTGGTTTATTGATGTGAGGACCGGCAGCCCAGATGAAAAGCTTGATGAGAATGAGAAAGCCGACAATATACCTCAAAAGATGAGGAACTTGCGTATCAAGTGGCATTGAGTGGACCAACAAAAGACTTTTCCCAATGTCTGCATGCAAGTGTGTCTTCCGGTTTGACCCTGTAATTTAATTAAACCTAAAACAATCCTCTTTGTTCACTCTGTGCCGTAATTACTAGAGCTTATGGACTTGGAGATTTTCCAGAAAGAAGCTTGGTTTGTCAGTTGTTGGTGTTTTTTCAGTATAGCAATCAATAAGTCATCAGGAGTAACAGAGCACAGAACAAACAGGCAATCATCTGTGCTCGTGACTGCACAAGCTTTTTTTGGGGGGGGCACACACTCAATGCATCCTTTGAAAAAAACATTAGGCACACACAACACCTACAGACTCTGTTTTGGGGATCTGAGTCAGAATTCAGAAATTGCTTGAAAGTACAGACATGTACCTTTTCCCTGTGTAACACAGCTAGGGAAAACCCCAAACAACCAGGGGTCATGAATCATGATGAATAAAACCAGACAATTCTCCAATGAGTGACCGAGTAAAAACACACAGACACACGCACGCGCGCACACGCACGCACAAATGCACACACACACACACACACACACACACACACACACACACACACACACACACACACACACACACACACACACACACACACACACACACACACTGTATCGCCAAACATTACCTTGAGTTCAAAACACCCAGAGCTAATTTGTGTTCTGCTTCTATTATGTCCCAAGTGTGACATTTGAGAAAATATATTCTTTCCTATTCATCATGCAGATACGAGGTATTGCTTCCAAAGGTTTTGTTTTTGTCTAATTGAGGTACTTGGATTAAAGTGTAGTGTAGTTCTGAGTTGAATTTTAACTACTTTCAACCATGGTGTCCCTTGTAATGTGCAAATGTTCCAAGAAGTGGCTGATCTACAAGGTCACATTGCACTACTGTGTGACACATCGAGAGACATGTTGTGAACTTATAGATTGGCATTTTTTTTTCTCTGTGACAGAATAGTGCAACAAATTATTACACAACTTGGTCGAATGCTTGATTCTGATTGGTCAACAACTGAATTCACAATCTTTTATTTTTGAATAATGACAGCTGAACTCAATAATAGATTGCTATCTAATCAAGGCACAGAGCACCTGCTCGTATCAATCTCTGCTGTTTGATGTTGTGCTGCATCCAACAGGGCAGCTATGTATACAAACAAACACATTGTCATTTACAGCAAAAAATGACTCTGAAGAATATTTTTTGAAATATTTGAAGTGAGAAATGGACAATACAGTGACAGAATATTGATTCTTTTTTCAACACTTCACGTTTTTTTATGTGGTGACGCGTCACACCTGGCATAAATTAATGGATTAAATTACTTTCATTACCGTAAGCAATGAAATCCTTCGTTTTTCCATAAAGTCGTCCCATCTCGTTTTCTGCCACGATGTCCTTACCTTTTAACGTGGGCTGAGCTCGTGCGTCTCCATCGTGCACGTCGGTTCATGCCGTGGTAAACCTTCGAAAACAACAGTCCTCGATATTCCATTACGAATGGGAAATGGGACCCAATGCTTCCCTGCTTGGCAGTTGGCACTCAGCATTAAGGGTTGGATTTGGGAGTTGATCACCACTAACCGAGAAATAAACCCCAGGGTTAATTTCTGAATAATGACCTGCTCCCCATTGATTATCCCTTGCATATGAAATGTGTTGTTAAAAGATGGGTAGAAAGTAAAATTCTGCATACATAACATGTCCTGGTTAGAAGAGTTTATATTGGAGTCTTTGTGCCTGGTGACCGAGATGTTGTACCAATAAAAGTTTTGTAAGTGAAGACAGTGTGCGGGACTCCCCCTTTCTTCCACTATTCAAGTTCATTATTCCGACACACCAGTCCCTCTACCTGTGTGCAAAAGGACATACCGGTACATCCTTAAACATGATGGAATAAGATTTTATCATGAATTATTTTCAAGTGTGTGTGTGTGTGTATGCTTGCATACAGGGTGTGTGTGATGCGTCAGTGCAGTAGTACTGTGTAGAAGTGCTTGTAGTTAGTGCATGTTGCATGCTGCTCCTGCTTGCTACTCTCTGCTTTCAGCTACTGCCACCGGCTAGCCCTCCTCGCGGGGGGTGAAAAGAGGAGCCGAGTGCGTAAGCCTCCTCCTGCCGGTACACAGCCTCTCCACCGCCAAGACTCCTGCAGTGCCTCCTCGTGGCCACACACGGATACGTGTCCTTGCGGGCACTAAACCAAACTGCAGGGGATCGGGGAGCAGCAGTGGGCCCCATAGGTGAGGTGCGCAGGCCCACCGGTGTGTGGATACGCCCTGGCGCCTTGCCAACCACTGTCCCAGCTATGGGTAAATAGCAGGGGGGCGGGGGGGGCTCATAGCCATGGTAGGCAACCCACCTAGGAGAAGGACACTCTGAAGTAAAACCAGGACTGTGAGTAGTTGCGCCCCACAGTCCTTAACCAGCATTGTAAAGCCAACCATGGAGAACAAAGTCATCCCAAATCCTATACTTCCAGCGGCGGGAGTCCGCAGGAGCATCGCAGCGGATGGTGGTGCTGGTCCTCCTCCCGGAGGACATCATGACGACAGGTCCCCAAACCCGCGAGGGAGGGTCCTGTCCGATCACAGCACCACATCCAATGCACTCATGCGCTGTCGGAGACCATTCGTAATGGGAACCTTCAACGCATGTACAGTGAGAGAAGAAGCTAGATTGGTGGAGCTAGCACACTGTGCTGAGGAACGGGGGGTGGAGATCCTGGGAATCCAGGAACACAGACGAGTGCACACAGATGACCGGATCGTTTACCGCAGAGTGGAGAGACGCACGTTCATCACTGCATCTGCGTGGCGAAACGAGGCCCAGGCTGCAACAGGGGGCGTAGGGCTAATGCTGGGTTCTCGAGCGCGCAAGGCTCTCCGACGGGTTTACCATCACACCGATAGGATCCTTATCGCAGAGTTCTCGAGCAACCCAGTAACAACAGTCATGGTCGTGTACTCGCCCACTAACGTGGCACCACCTGAGGAGGTGGAAAGGTTCTATGAGGACCTCTCAACAGCGGTCCGAGGCGTCCCAGCGCACAACTTCCTGGCAATCCTGGGTGACTTCAATGCACGGATTGGACCAGAGGACGCCCCCTTCCCATACCACGACTCTACCAACCGCAACGGGACATACCTCACTGCCCTTCTCATGGAACACCAGCTCCTGGCAGCAAACACCATGTTCAGGAAAAGAACAGGGAAGAGATGGACCTTCCAGGACCGAGCCTCGGGTATGCAACGCCAGTTGGACTATATCCTAGTGAGGCAAAAGTGGAGGAATTCCATCCTGAACGCTGAGCCATACAGCACGTTCAGCTCTGTGGGCTCTGATCACAGAGTGGTTTCCATGAGGGTGCGACTGAGCCTCAGGGTCCCCAAACCAATCCCCAAGATCCGGCATGACTGGAAGGCATTCGCAGCCGATCCTGGCCTTCAAACCAGGTATGCGGAGGAGGTCAGGAAACGCTTTCGGCAGCTGGACAAGGAAGAGGAGCCCAGCAGCGAATATGGGAGATTCGTTGCTGCGAATGAGGAGGCAACCAGATTGTGCGTGCCCGTGCTGAACAGAGCAAGAACCTCACTTCGGTCTAGACATCCGGAGGTTGTAGCAGCACGGGGGAGGGTGGAGGAAGCGCGACTCAACTTTGAGCGTGAACCAAACGTGGAGAGACGTAGGTCACTGAATGAAGCCAAACAGCTTCTGTTCAGCACCTATGACACCATCAAAGGGGAGGAACTGATGGAGAGTGTGCGGAGAGTGCAGGCAGCGCAGGGTGAAAAACAGTATGGGGAGGCATGGAGGGTAATCAATGAGATGACTGGACGGAAGAGGGCTAAGGAGGGCCAGGTCGAGGGACACAGCCCTGAGGAGAGGGTGGCGACCTGGTTCAGTCACTTCCAGAGCCTGTTGGGCACATCAGCAGAAGATGAAGAGGAGGAAAATATACCAGCATTCCTCCAGGGCCTGAATATCGATGATGGTCCCTTCACAGCCAGTGAGCTCGCCAGGGCAAAATCCACAGTGAGAGAGGGAAAAAGTGCTGGGCCGGATGGCATACCCCCAGAGGTCTTGAAGAACTGCGATCTCGATGACCTCATCCTAGAGTTTTGCAACGTTGCTCTACTGCACAACAAGCAGCCTGAAAAATGGTCTCTATCGAACATCATCCCGGTGCCAAAATCTGGAGACCTCTCAATGCCAGACAACTACCGAGGCATCAGCCTAACATGTATCACTGCCAAGGTCTTCAACCGAATGATCCTGAACAGGATACGGCATGCCATCGACCCTCACCTGAGGGAGAACCAAAATGGTTTTCGAGAGGAGAGAACTACCGTAGCCCAGATCTTGGCATTAAGGAGATTGATAGAGGAGGTGAAAAAGGATAACCTGACAGCTGTTCTGTGCTTTATCGACTTCAAAAAGGCATTTGATTCGATCCACAGAGGCAAGATGGTGAAGATCCTTGAGGCCTACGATGTCCCTCCTAACATACTCCGGGCTATTGAGACCATGTATGCAGGAACAAGGGCCAAGGTGGTGACTCCAGACGGCAACAGTGAGGAGTTTGACATCCGTGCTGGTGTAATGCAGGGAGACACCCTAGCCCCCTTCCTCTTCATCATTGTCCTAGATTACGCGCTCAGGAAAGCCATCGGTGGACGAGAGCAGGATCTTGGCTTCACATTAACACCAAGGAGGTCGAGACGACATCCCAAAGTAGTCCTGACGGACCTGGACTATGCGGACGACATCAGCCTACTCTCCGACAACATGACACAAGCACAGGAACTCCTGAACAGAGTGGAGTTAGAGTGTACCAAGGTTGGCCTTAGGCTAAATGCCAAGAAAACTGAGGTTATCACATATAACTTACCGGAACACCCACGTCTGACAACAACAGGAGGCGCTGTGTTGAAGGAAGTCAAGGACTTCAAGTACCTGGGCGCATGGGTCAACTCAACAGAGAAAGATCTTCAAGTGAGGAAGGCACTTGCATGGAGGGCCTTGAACGGCATGAACAGTGTATGGAACTCCAACCTCCCCGACAAATCAAACTCAGCTTCTTCTTTGCAACGGTAGAGTCTGTTCTCCTCTATGGCAGTGAATGCTGGACCCTGAAGCCAACCCTGCAGAAGTCTCTAGATGGGTGCTACACCAGAATGTTGCGTGCAGTACTTAACATCAGCAAGAGTGCACATGTTACCAACAAGAGCCTGTATGAGGGAATACCAAGGGTTAGCGAGAAAATTGCTGCCAGAAGAATGAGACTAGCAGGACACTGCCAAAGACATCAGGAGCTTCCTGCCAGCAAACTGGTGCTGTGGGAACCAACACATGGGCACCGGTCACGAGGACGTCCCACAATAACATACGTGGATGTACTCAAGAAAGACGTAGGAGCACAAAGCACCAACGAGCTGGCCAGATGTATGGAGAACCGGGATGACTGGAAGCGACGATGGAAGGCTCGTCTGAGGACGACCTAGAGAGAGATTTTCAAGACTCCCGTAGAAAAATAACATTTTGACTATACAACCAGGCCTTCATTAGGTCTGGGAGGCTCTCTCCATTCTGACATGTCGCCACTCCAAAATTGACTTCTTATTGTCGGAGTGGCGACACTCCCATGGGCCTAAGGTTTAGGGTTATGGGTTAGAGATAGGGTTAGTGTCGGAATGGAGACATCTCGGAAAAGAGACATGTCGGAGTGGAGAGATGCACTCATTACGTCTAACTCAAGACCCGGTTGTGGTCGAAACGCGTTCTCCTCTACAGACATTGCATTGAAACTTGAAGTTACCGGTAGTCCTTAAGCGGCACACATTTATGTGTGAATGGGGTGTAAGCTTTACAGTAACTCCCTAAGCACATACTACGATGCTGAAGAAGACGCAGCTCCATGCAGAGCTGCAGCCTAGGGGCTGGTACAGTGTGGTGGTGGCTGCTGTCCGGGTCCCGTATTACGACAGGATTAGCGGGCCGGTGACATTGGCAGCCCTTGGAAGTCTCCAGCGGCAAGTTGATCCTCTTCAAACATGAACTCAGGGAGAGCTGCAGAATAACAAAGACACAAAGCCCCGCACTGTGAGGCTAATGTGAGAACCAGCTTTGACATGCAGTTGCAACAGTATGAAATTAAATTATTATGCAACAATACGCACTGGTTTGAAATGGGTTTGGAATCGATTTGTTGCATATGTGACAGCAGTGCTTTTTGTTTTGTTTCAACGTTCTCATGAAAGTAAAACATAGTTATATCTGGGGGAACCGACAACGTATGAATAGCCTATATCACACTACCTAAAACAACATTTTCTAAAACAATTTTCTAAAATGTCCTGTGCCTAATGGAGCTGCCTTTGTCGTGCTTGCCTGTCTATAGAGATCCCATTCATTCATTTGTCACTTTCATTGATCAGCTTATTGTCATTCTGCCGGTGTGCTCGGCACAAGGCTCGGCATTAGACAGCTTAATTTATGTGACAAACTCATGGTTCCTGTCCAGAGTAATTTATACTGAGAGAAACACTTGGATATCCTACTGTCCCTGTCAGTGTAGGAATGTTACTTTTATTATTATTAGACGCTTGTTCATCGCCAACAATACAAACACTGTAGGTAGCGGGGCAGTTAAGGAGAACAATACTTCAGTTCTGGAAAGAAGCACCAAAATTTGACAGAGTGTACCTCTTGGGTCATTCTTTAGAAAAATCACATTAGACACTTAATTTTCAAAATGGCCGCCAGTTTTAAAGATGGCCGCCTTTTCGGATATGTTTTACAGTACGCCAGCCAGTTAATATCGAATTTTCATAATATTAGAGTTGTTTTGTAGGTTTTAAAACATCCTGAGTTCATTTATTACACTTATAAAGCAGCTAGAATAACCTTTCTGACTTTTGGTTGGGGTCTTTCCTCACCTGGGACCCCCCAGATAGACCCCTGAGCCTATTTCAGTAATCGCTCTGCTCCTGCTCCAGAACAATGTTAAATTAGATCTGAAATATGCACTGAAATAAAAAATGACTAGTAGCAAATAACAGAGGTCTTTCACGGGGGGTCCGGGACCCCTGGGGGGGTCCTCAGAGCTACTACAGGGGGCCTGCCAAATCTCGATGAGATTTATTTTTTTTAATTTGAAACTTCGAATGTTTTTATGTATCCTGGTTTTATGTATTGTACCTGAATGGTTTATTAGTACTCTCAGTATTATTTATAATGTTTTTGTGTTAGACAGTTATGGTTGACAGCTGTTACTGCAGGGATTGCAATAATGAATGGGCGCAGAACAACATTTCCATTTATTGCACTGCACTCACACTGACCACACACACACACACACACACACACACACACACACACACACACACACACACACACACACACACACACACACACACACACACCTCTTTGTTATTGTCACCCCAAAACCCTCACCTTATCCTCTTATAGAGCCCATGGTCAATTACGCCCAAAGAGATTCACTACAATACAGTAATTTCAGACATGCAGGATATATCTGTCTTCTTCTTCATCATCATCATCATCTTCAATGTCCAACCTAATAGTGTTGACACAGTCTCCACCATAGAGTGAAAGGCAGGTTATTTGAGCAGCTGCACCGTCCCTTACAACCTGCTTTGCAGACACATTTGATGAGCTCAAGTACTGCCTTTGGAGCAGGGAGAGCAAGAAACCTGACTGGAACATACCCTCCACTCTCTGAATTCCATCTATTTTCTTCGATTGGGGGAAGCACAGGGCAATTTGTCAGGTATGATTTATCCTGCATTGTGACGGAGTTGGCATGGAGGTAATGTGGTAGCAGTGCAGCACGAGTTGGAGGTAGCATCTCACCCTCCAAGTTCTTTGACAGAAATAGTTCCCATCTGAGTAATCCCAGGGTTGTTGGACCTTTTGAACTGTAAACATGGCATGCAAAATGTTCCGACTGCGATGTTGATGGAAGCTCACCATTTATAAGCTCAGGAGGAATGGCCAATTACCTTGCCAAGGTCCTTGAAGCGGTTAATGGCATCATCATCAAGTAGGCATTGACCCATGTCTTTTTGGTGATTCCAACAAATGTTCTTCCCCAGTCAGCACCTGAAAAACTATGTACGCAAAGGAACCCTTGACATTTGTAACATCCAATAACTTGAACTCACTCGAATATATCAATTTCCTTTTTTTGTACCGGAGGCAAGGACTTGATAAGGAATCGGGGTATCAGCCTCTTCATGTGTTTGCACTTCCTCAAAATCATGTCCCTTGATGAAGGTATCGTATTATGATGCCTACTTTGTCATACCTGACAAATTGCCCTGAGCTTCCATCAATTGAAAAAAATAGATGGAATTCAGAGAGTGGAGGGTATGTTCCAGTCAGGTTTCTTGCCCTCCCTGCTGCAAAGGCAGTACTTGAGCTCATCAAATGTGGCTGCAAAGCAGGTTCCAAGGGACGGTGCAGCAGCTCAAACAATAACCTGCCTTGCACTCTCCTCCCTGCAAATGCTATAGTGGAAACTGTCAACACTATTAGGGAGGACATGTATAGAAGTGAATTTCATTGGGTACAATTGACCGTGAGCTCTTTAAGAGGATAGGGTGCGAGTTTTGGGGTGACGATAACAAAGAGGTGTGTGTGTTGTGTTGTCAGTGTGAGTGCAGTGCAATAAATGAACATGTTAGACTGCGCGCCCAAAGTGAGAAGTTGCAATACCTTAATTCTTGCAATCCCTGCAGTAACACCTGTGAACCTGCCTGTCTAACACAAAAATGTTATAAATAATACTGAGAATAGCCTACTAATAAAAACAGTTTCAAAGGTAAAAAAAAAAAAAAAAGAAAGAAAAAAACTTCCCCATCAAGATTCGGCAGGCCCCCTGTAGTAACTCTGAGGACCCCCTAGGGGTCCCGGACCCCCTGTGGAAGACCCCTGGGTATTTGCTACTACTCATTTTTGCTTTCAAAGCCCAGTTACAACAACTTTAATGCTTCAGTTATGATCTAATTCAACATTGCCCTGGAGCAGGAGCAAAGCGATTACTGAGATAGGCTCAGGGGTCTGTTTGGGGGGTCCCAGGTGAGGAAAGACCCCAACCAAAAGTCAGAAAGGTTATTCTGGCTGCTTTAAAAGTGTAATAAATGAACTCAGGATGTTTTAAAACCTACAAAACAACTCTAATATTATGTAAATCGGACATTAACTGGCTGGCGTACTGTTCAGAGGCAGCCATCTTGGAAACATGGCAGACATTTAGATTTTTCAGTGTCTAACGTGTTTTATCATAGGAACAACCCCTAAGGAGTACTTGTGAAAAGTTTTAGGTTTCTTTCCACTTGTGAAGTATTTTAGTGCAAAAATGCATTTATCTGCCCCGCTAAGGTATGGCATGCAAGAATAAAAGTTAGAATATGAATACAGTCAGTGTTAGAGATGTTATCACACAATCATGTGTATATTATCACAAACCTACTCTCAAGAGAAATGTTTGTTTGTGTTTGAGCATCTGTTCGATGTGCAGGATATCACACCATGCAACCTGCCTAAACGCTGAATTAATTTAAGGTGCAAATCAAAGCAGGTTTCTGTAAAAGTACAGTAGAGCAAGTGATAATCACCAAGCTCATTAAGGATTTTCAAGTTTCAAGTTTGATTCGCTGTATACATTTATGAAATCAACTAGATAGGTTCTTTTCATTTAACAGCATTTATATCATCGCTGAATTATGAAGGGTAGGGAGGCAGGAGGATGTTTGTAGAGGTCAACCAGCATTTCCACCGTATTGTTGGGTGTTTTTGCGACCGTATAGTGGATCCCCAGACACGTCACTGTGACATCACAGGAGACGATGTCTTAACAGAATGAGTTTGCCGCTCTGACATCACGCTCTGGCTTCACTGTGATGTCACACTAACAGTAACCCTTTTATGCCCATATATGGAGTTCCCTGATGTCATCAATATTAAGCCCATATCTAACAGGACTTCATATGGGGATGCCCATATATGGAGGCCACATCAGCCACATACCACACTAACAGAATCCATATACTTTATGGCCAAGACAGCCCATATCTGTGTGGCTGATTCTACAGGGATCTCCATGTATGGGCATAAAAGGGTATGACGTCAGATGTCATAGGACATTCACTCAACGAATAACTGAGTAAGCATGTTTGGGCTCTCACAGCATATCTCCATGTACAGTACATGGATCTCCATATATGGGTACCAGGGGTCTCCATATATGGGTAACTGGACCGATATACATCACTGGCCAGATGGCCAAGAATTAATGTCGCCCTGAGGCGTCTTACTCCCCATTATGTTTCTTTTTCAAAACACCCTCCTACAGTGTGTGTGCGTGCGTACGCAGTGCGTGCGGGTGGAATATCTATTCAACCTATGTCCTCAGATCTCATAGCATGTATTGTAATATGCCCTAAAGCTCCAGTGAGGTTCATAACATTTCTGAACTAAGAAAAATGCCATAAACGGCAGTGGAAGTTTGGCTTTTGTTCCCATTCCAGAGCCCACACAAACAGCTAATGGCAATCATCCAAATTGTAATTCTGCTCATAGCACTTTTTGAATATAGGCTATCAGATAATGAGAGGCAATTGTTATAACCTCTGTGTCCCAGATGTGTGGTAAGAGACATATATTAGTGAGTGAATGTTTATGGAATGAAAGCAATCAGGGCCAAAATTATACCAAGCAGAGACCCGAAAGAACACAATGTTTGGAATTAAGCCATGTGTGATTTAAATGCAGTGGAGTCAATTAAGGCTTAAGACAAGGTTAGAGAGTTTGAAGTTGATGGTATTCTCTTAACGAAACCATTAATTGGCACACCGGTGTATAGCATTATATTTCCACAGTATAAATTTATCCTACACCCACTGTTCGTTCGTTAGAACCCTTGAGGCGAATGTGAGCACATCGCTATCACTTTTCTCTATGCATTTAGCACATTCCAGTGGTGATTTGCTTGTCAGGTGAGATCTGTCAGTTTCAGTGTGATTGAGAGATCTGGGGGAGGGAGGCTGTCCAGGGATGTCTTCAAATCCCCAGCAATCCTCCAAAAGCCCAAATCCCCTCATCTGCCCCAAGCAAAGCAGGCAAGCTGACAGGTCATTCTCTCCCTCCCTCTCTCTCTCTCTCTCTCTCTCTCTCTCTCTCTCTCTCTCTCTCTCTCTCTCTCTCACACTATCTTTCACCCTCTCTTCACCTGTCTTTCTCTCTCACTTTTTCTCTCCTCTGTGCATCTCATTTTCTCTGTCCCTCTTTCCTCCCTCAGTGGCTTTTTCGTATGCCTGTACGTCTCTCTTTCGCTGCGTGAGGTGGCGTGGCCGTGTGGCCAATAGTTCCCTCCCCAGGAGGAGATTAGAAAGAAGAGGATGAAGAGAAATGGAGAGAGAGCGAGAGAGAGACTGATCTGAGCCAGAGCCCTGCTCTCTGCCAGACGGTGTTTAGGTGTGTGTGTGTGTGTGTGTGTGTGTGTGTGTGTGTGTGTGTGTGTGTGTGTGTGTGTGTGTGTGTGTGTGTGTGTGTGTGTGTGTGTGTGTGTGTGCGCGTGCGTGTGTGCATGCATGAACAGTGGCTGGAGGCCTGCCTGCATGTAGCGAGGCCCAGACTCTCTGCCCAGACCTCGGCAGGGGTCTCCTAGGCTCAGCAATCCCCCCTTGGGTACAGTAGGTGATGCCATGTTTAAAATTACTCTGGCCTCAATGTTTAAAAGTTAGGGGAAACTGTGCAAAATTTGTATTCAATATAGTAATCCAGTAAGCTGGAATCAGTTTTTCATTTGTAAATAATGAATAGATAATGGTTGTGGGCCCTATTTGATCTACAAGCTCACAAAGTTTCGATGTGGATCGGCTATTTGAAGTTTAAAAAAAAAAAGAAAAGAAAAAGAAAAAGGCAAAAGAAGTTTAGGGATAAGGGGTAAGGCATGGACAAAAATACAGCTCATAGCCTACAGTACAGTCGATTAACTATGGGAATATCTTAATTTACTGTATGTATTAGGCCTACTTCTTGTTTACTTTCGTATACATTGTAAGGCGGGGGAAATAAGACATTTTGAAGATAAATGTGGACATTTCAATCAGATAAATATACAAAATCCCACCCAGTGGGAGCGAGCGGTGCCTTAGCCTATACCAGGGGTCTTCAACAGGGGGTCCGCGACCCCTAGGGGGTCCGCGGAGGTACTGCAGGGGGTCCGCGAAATTATTGCTTAAAAAAAAAAGAAAAATCAAAAAACGTTTTTTTTTTTTTTTTTTTCAGATTTATGTAAAAAGATAAATCATGATTCTATCCATTTTAAATAGCTTGAATACATGATTACTATGCAATTGACAGATTGTTGATATTATTTACATTGGTTCTCAGTTAATAAGTAGTAGGCCTATGTTTAGAAATGGTAGTGGTACGGCCCATGCGCTCGCTGTAACTTGTACATGTTTCAAATAAAAAATATGTCGTAGCCCCGACCCCCCCACCCTACGAGGTGGTAGGGGGTCCCTGCTCCATCTCCCCATCAGTTTGGGGGTCCCCGGCCTGAAAACGTTGAAGACCCCTGGCCTATACCATACCATAGAACTCTCAGTTATCACTTCAGACACTTCAGGGCTGCTCAACAGCGCCACTTGAAGGTTGGTCACCCAGCGGTATTACATATGGATACTACATACATATGGACAGACAAATACACACGGTCAGTTGTTGGAACGGCTGGCACCGCTCATAAATCTGTGTGTGAGTGGGAAGTTTGTGCTCTCCAAGTCGGCGCCACCCCGTGGTCGCATTTTAGAACTAAAGCTAATCAACACACTCATATGTATGAGTGTATGTGCGTGATGGAAATAAATTACCTTTTTTTAAATCTGGTGTTACCTGAAAACAGTAGTTTGTTTTGCTTTATATACATTGTAAATAACAATGGACATCCAAAATGTTGCCATAATGCTGCATTTTCCAAATCCCCCTACAAAGCAAGTGCAGTAACTACATTTCTCTAGACAATGATTCATTTATTTGTCTCAAAGGTCAAATTGGATATACAATTAGGGTAATATCACATTATACTGATAACTCCTTTGAAAATGAAAACATAACTAAGTTATTTATGCATGAGTTATTTATGCACATACCGGTATGAAAAAAATGCATTTTACATGTCGATTTCAGTTGTCGATCATCATCTCATCAATAGGATGTGGCTACGAACCTTAACACTTCTTACTCTCACACATGCACATAAACTCACAGAAACACGCACACACGCACACGTGCACACGCACACACACACGCACACGCACACACACACGCACGCACACACGCACACACCCACACAAACACACACACACACACACACACACACACACACACACACACACACACACACACACACACACACACACACACACACACACACACACACACACACACACACACTCTGGCTGTGGTTGGTCTAAGAACAAACTGCCGCAAATTACTCATACAGGAGGATTTGAGGTAGCTGGTAAAAAAAAAAACTCAGCTGCAGCTCTTAATCTATCCTCTGATCTTTACGAGCGCTCTGGCGTGCTGTTTGAGACAGGGATGCTTGTTATAGAATTGGATTGAGGTGGCTGAGAAATGAACCGTCGAAATTGAGAAGCGGGGCGTGAAAGCACTCGCGGGGGTAACACAAAGATGTGCCATATCAAACTGAGTGCGGAGAACACCTCTTGCATTCACAACAATCACTTATTCTTAAGCAGTTGTTTTTGGTTAGGCCTAATATCAAACTATGATATGTTGGAGAGAATTAGAAAAAAACACTGCATTGTAATTTGATTACTTTGCAGTCCTTTTAATTTACCTCTTGAGTCTAATACTCCGGCATCCCTATTTTATTACATTTTCCAGCTAATGTTTGCTATTCGTTGCACTGCAAATTATAGGGCTTAAGTGGTTTTAATGGGCAACTTGTCATAATAGGAAAGCATTCATGACTGTTATCATTATGAAATGTGTTTACCATCAAGCAATCAAGAACTCCATAAAAAATCAATTACTGTACCTTTCACATCTTAATACTGCATTTCTGTAGTGTTGACATTCTTCAAGCCATTACTTTACCTACCATACGTTGGATGTCAGCGATGATGCATAACACCACATAAAATGCTGTCAAACTAGCTCAAAACAACATAAGCTTGTCTCGCGGCAGAGCAGTGCTCATTAGTCCTTGTATGGGAGTCTTCCCCTCACCAGACTACAAACACATGATCTATCCATGGCCTTTCTAAAGGAAATGTCAAATCACTGCGCAGGAAAAGGTCGAGAGGAGAGCTGTCGATGGGGCATCACTTTACGCCAACAAATGACCTGCCGTTGTTTGGGTGGGGGTAGGGGGGACATAAGGGAGGTAGATTTGGGCTTTTGGCGAGAAAGAACTCGTAGTAAAGGTCACAGGTTAGTTTCCTGCAACATCCTTGTGTCCAGTTGTGAAGTGTATCTGTATACTATTGTGACTTATCAAGGACACCCACTCAAATGTGTCTATGATGTGCAAAAAAAGGTTTCTAGTCCATACAAGTTTAATTTCATAGCGTATTGAAATTAATGGAAAACTTTTGCTTCCTCAAAGACCAAAATCCATGGTATGCTTACTGTATGCTGGTAAATATTGATACTGATACTAGTATTTGTATCAGTACCTTTTGCCTATTTGCATTGTTGTAATAAAAAAATGTTATCCAAATGTACGTTGATTACATATTCGCAATCGCAATAGTGTCATGGAATCATCAATAAATAGGACAATTCTAATTAATGGAATTAATTCAATTCAAACTACATTCAAAACAAACAGAGCTGTTGCTGGCTTAGAGGCGTGTGTTGACACACAGAGACAGAATCCTCTTTTCTCTCTGCAGTGTTTAAGTGACCCAGGGCTTTTATAGCGGAGAGAAAGATGCAAGAGAGGAATGCATCAACAACACAGGTAGGATGAAAGGAAGGCAACAATGCATTAGCCCTATCCGAAAAGACACCTGTTTTCAACAACCCTGTATTAGCTTTGGGCCTTAAGATGGAGGGTTGAAGATGATATCTCACTAGACTAAACATCAAAGCAGAAGCCTTAAAGACGATGACCATGCGACAGAGAACAGATGCTATCTGAGAATACATTATTCTCTATTAGGTGCGTTATTTTGTTGCATATGTTGTTTGCCTGTCCACGGTGAATTAGGCTGTGTACTATTTCAACAGATTCTCTACCTTCTACATGCTATTTTCTTACTTTACACTGTTTGATGACTAGTTCAGTGGTTCTCAAACTTTTTAATTTCAAGTTAGGTATGAATTAGGCCATGGGCCCCTATTACTCTGAGAGTATAAATGGAACAAAATAATTCCAAATTGGTAAATGCCAAATTGGTACACTGGTATAAACGTTTTAATGGATACCTTCCAACAAATTATAAACTGAGAATGAATCCAGGCCATATGGCATAATCTGGTGTAATCAACCCCATGTCATTCCAGCTTCTGCAAGATCTGCCTTTGTGCTGACAGCGCTGTTTGTACTTGACTCTCCACATTTAGTCTTTTATTAATACATCAAATAGCCTAGCACCATTTGATGGGTACCCCAGGGGTCTGTACTTGGCCTCCCTCTACACTAAATGTCTTTGTCAAAAATAGCGTGATGTGTGTGATGTGTGAAGCGACATGTTGTGAGTTTGCAGATTGGCTATTTTTGCCGAGAGTTCACCTACAGTATGACAAGAATAGAGCTGCTGGGGTTCATGTGATTAATAACTACAGTATTATTGCTGTCGGTCGGAAACCTTTTATGTTTCTTTTTTTCTTTTTTTTTGCAATTGAATGCCTGAGTCCATCATACAAGTGTTAAAAAGTAGCGAAAATAGCAGATCTACAAGCTCACACTGTGTTGTAGATTGGCTATTTTCACTATTTAAAAACACTTTTTAAAAATAATAATAAAAAAGGAATGGCTGGACAAGGTTTCAACCGACAGCAACGATGTAATAACAACAATATACGGGTACACTGCTGCTTTGCACCATTATCTTCTTGACATTGAGCTTTGTTGAGGTTACCTGTTATAAGAAAGAGCAAGCATAAAACACAGCACAGAACAATTGTAACAGAAGAGTCTAAAACTCATGGTTGGAGTTGTGTATGTGTGGTTCAGTCAATACTTTACGCAGTCGCTTAAAAAAAGTTTAAAAAAAGGCCCAGAACCTACCCAGTTAAATCAAACACACCAGTGGTGGAAGAAGTACTTTGTGAATCTTATTTTTACTTTTATTTCTTCCTTAAGTAGTCCACAAGCTCACAAGAGCTTATATATCTCGAATTTTTAATAGATAAAGAATAAAATTGGGCTTGACTTGTAACTGTAATAAAAAAATAAAAAAATAAAGTACAATATCGGCCTCTGAGATGTAGTGGAGTAGAAGTATAAATTGCTAAATGGACATATATCAAGTAAAGTGAAGGGGGAAAAAACAATATTGTACAGTAACTTTAGTTTCTTTACACCACTGGAACACACTGGAAATCAAAGAAAGGCTGGGAAAGGCTCAGGTTGCCAAACTGTGACACAAGAGCTGGAGGAGATGAACCTGCAACATGCTGCCATGCAGGGACCGATTGCAATGGAGAACGCTCATTGAAGCCTTAGGTCCCATAGGGGATGAAGAGGAGTAAGTACTGGAACACACAATGAAGAGCTAGAATGATAACACAATGTCATAGGCTGCTGTCTATCTCCCAACAAAGATAAGACATAAGACCTTGCGGGGGAAATTCAGGCGCCAAAGACAGTACGGTTAGAAACGGATCACACACAGTTTCTTCCCATACGGTAATTCGGCTCATTGGCCTTGTAGTTATATTATTTTTAATTGTATTTGTTTATTTGTACTGTTTGGTAACCTAGAACTTTGTTTAGCTTTTTGGGTCCGTTTTGATTTACATTTAAAGTATTTCATGAGTGTATGCTACTTTTCTATCAAGGTATGTCTGCTTTTATTTATGCATTTCGAGTACCGTTTCCACCACCGGCTATGTTTTGAATTGTGTGCACGGCTGAGCATCCAGTCCTTTAATGTTGACCTGAATAACTCCACATAACTAGTCTGAAAGGTAAAAAGAACGAACACCAAGTCCCTTTGAAAGTCTTTCATTAATCACAAGCTGCCTTAGAGGAGAATATGTATATATATATATATATGCACTTTCCACTGTGTACAGTAACACTATACATACCGGTACCATATTACAGACGGAGAGAAAGGTAACCGTTTTTTCTCTAACCTATAGCTAAACCTTATTCACATCTACGAGAGTTTGTTTCAGTAGCTCGCTGTCTCTATATTGTCTCTGTCTCTATATTGTCTCCCATTCTCCCTTATCTCTCATGGTCCTCAGTGTCCACCTGTCTCTCTTCCTTCACTTCCATCCATCCATCACTCTCTCTCTCTCTCTCTCTCTCTCTCTCTCTCTCTCTCTCTCTCTCTCTCTCTCTCTCTCTCTCTCTCTCTCTGCCCTCTCAACACTCTCTCTCTCTCCCCTCTTGGTCTCATGTGCTCACGTCTCTCCCAGCCTCGCTGGCTCTCTCTTCTTGTCCAAATGATGAGGCCCAGCAGCCCTGGAGTTGTGGAGCTTTCTCCTGAATTATGCCATTTGTTTCTTTCCAATTCTAAAGGCCTCGCAGGCCTGCTTTCAACATTTTCACACAAAGTCCTGCAAAGGGAGGCGAGAGGCAGGGTGGGCGGGTGGCTGTTGATGGAGACAGGGGGTGAAAGACCGTTGAGGGTGTGAGGAAGAGAGTGCGTGTGTGTGTGTGTGTGTGTGTGTGTGTGTGTGTGTGTGTGTGTGTGTGTGTGTGTGTGTGTGTGCGTGTGCGTGGGTGTGTTGGTGCTGCTTGCTTACATGCCTATGTGTGTGTGTGTGCTAAGGTTTTATGTCAGTCTTTGAAATGGAGAGGAATTGTATATGTGTGCATGTGCGTGCGCGCGTATCGTATGTGTGTTGCATCATGTACTAGGCTTCAGAGCCCAGTGTTTCATGTGTAGAATGCCAAACACTGGCAGGAGTGTACTTGTGCAATGATGACCACACATATTGTTCTGTTTCCCTCATTGTGTGTTTTGGGTTTGTTTCTACGTATCTTCCTGTTCGAGTGGGTGTGCTGGATGGATGGCTGGAGACTGCAGGTGCAGACTTGAGGAGTTCATGCCTTCACCGTTGTTTGATCTTTTAACATGTACACACCGATTGTATCCTACCCGTGTTCAACACTTTGGCCTATGCCCTGTTTCATAATTAATAGGACAACGATGTAAGCAAAGTTGGGGTACAGTGTAAACGCACATCTGTGTTTTGAGAGGACAAATGCATGTATACCTTTCTACTATTTCAAGTCACATGACATTTTTGGCAAAATGAGGGGCAGAACGATCTTGCAGACAGACTGACCATGTGCAGCATAGCCTGTTGTCCTCATTTCAAGTGAAATCCAAAAATCATGACATTTGCAGATAGGAGGTTTTGCGTTTTGGACATCCAATATTTCTTTCTTCACATAGCAAGAAATGAGAGTAATTGACAGAAGGACTGTTATGGGAGAAATATATTGTCCAGAATACAGATGAATGTAAATGTCCAGCTTTATTATAGAAGCAGATTAACAAGTCCATATACAGCATGTCCCAGAAGAAGTCTCAAGCATTGTCTGCCCTCACTGCCCACGGCCTGGGTACATGCAGTCCTACACCCCTCCTACAGAAGTCCCTCTCAGGTGGCGTTTGGTCCCCCATCTCCTCATCAAAGGAGTGACAAACTGGCTAGTTGGTGTAGAGAAACATGGAACCTAGATATTGTGTAGCTCAATAAGTAAAAGTCAGATATTTCCCATAACAGGACATAGAGGGCGCATACACGATTTGTTGCTACTGACAAGATAGTATTCCATCTGTGTCTGCAATTATTCAAGCTCGACCCATTTGGCAGAGACAATTCTATTTGTATTACGTAAAATAAATCCTACATACCGGTACATGTCACAGGACCACAGTATCTTACGAAGTTTAGCATCTGTTATTGTTGTTGCGTAAGTCACGCTGTGTGTGTGTGTGTGTGTGTGTGTGTGTGTGTGTGTGTGTGTGTGTGTGTGTGTGTGTGTGTGTGTGTGTGTGTGTGTGCGTGCGTGCGTGCGTGCGTGTGTGCGTGCGTGCGTGCGTGCATGCGTGTGTTTCTGTATTATTTCTGTCTTCTTTATCTTGTGGCTTGTGGCTTTAGCTTGTGGCTGTATTTATCAGTGTGTGTTTGGTATCTGTCGTTCAATGTCAAGTGACTCTGTTTTCATCTCAGAGTGTACAGTGTAGCCTATGTATGTAGCCTGTCTGTGTGTGTGTGTGTGTGTGTGTGTGTGTGTGTGTGTGTGTGTGTGTGTGTGTGTGTGTGTGTGTGTGTGTGTGTGTGTGTGTGTGTGTGTGTGTGTGTGTGTGTGTGTGTGTGTCCGTGCGCGCGAGCGTGTGTGTGCACGTGTACAGTACGTGTGTGTGCACGCATGTCAATGTTTCGTGTCAGACTGTGTGTCTCTCTCACTCACTCTGGTTGTGTAGCCTACATCTCCTCTCCTCTCCCTGTGTGATGCCGGGGTCTGATAGCTTATCTGTGGATTTCTGCTCTTCTTCTGCCCCAGAGTTAAGCCCAGTAATCTGTGGAGGAACAGCAGCCGCTGAAAACGAAACCCTGATGTGGGGAAAGAGATCAGATAGGGAGGGCGGATCACCGCCGCACTCCATGGGAGGTCTGGGGTCAAGGTAGGGGGGAAAGTGAGGGGTCATCAAGAGAGGATGGACGAGATTTGTTACTCTGTGGATTAAACATGGTGCCGTCCAAGTATGATGAACCCTGCCTGCCTGATGAACCCTGTAATGATTATGAATGTTTGTCTTTTGTTTCAGAGAGAGAGAGAAAGAGAGAGAGCGTTATTACCTAGGAGGAGAGATGCTATAATCCGTTGCTTCACATAAAAAAATAAATGTATATATCTTAAAGGAATAGTTCATCCCAAAATGTTTCTTTTTCTTCTATCGATTACTCACCCCATGGCACTGGCACCTGATCAATGGAGCAAAGGGGAGCAATGGCTCCCCCTATCTGCCGGTCGCGGGAGCCCGGCACCCCCTCCCACAGACTTGAATTCATGGATATATTTTAGGTTTTGTCGCATTCCTAAGCCAATCATTTGAGGAGACTCTTTGTGTCTCCATAGGGAACCACTGCTGGTCATCAAATGATTGGCTTAGGAATGCGACAAAAACAAAAAAAAAAATCCATTAAAGCTATACTGTGTAAGTTGCTCAACTAGTGGTCAGTAGCGTTATAGCAAACCGCGGTCGCGTCTGCTTTTTTCGGCCGTTTTTCGCCCCGGACCGGGCAGTCAGACCACCGCGTCCGCCTCGCCTCGCCGAGACCTATCCATAGAGGTCTTTCGTGTCCCTCTACGAGCCTCGGTTGGGGAGTTACATGCTAAACTCCTAGCCCAGTGTAAACACTGCAGTGTACTTCCTGAAGAGCTCCGCAGTGTATGATCTGGGCTTTGATTGGCCGGTAGGGAGACACGTGTACAGAATGATGCATATGACGTAATTTTGCCGGGAAAAACAGCCCCGGTCACGGCCACCAGGGCTCAGTAGAACACATATAAAGAAAAGGCTTTGGGAGCTGAAATGAACAGAGTGGGTGTTCTAAAACTTTAGCGATTTAATAATTAGGACAATTTTAAGATTTGTTTTATTAAAAAAGTTACATAGTATAGCTTTAAGTCTCCATGGGGTGAGAACTCTTCTTTTTTTTTGAGTGAACTATCCCTTTAAAACCTCAGCAACAGAAACATTTTCAGCGTAGATTTAAAAGAGCTGAGAATTGTAGCAGGCTTCTTGGGAGTTTGTTCCAGATTATGTGTTGCATAAAAGCTTCTTCCACACGTTGAGCTCTGACCCTGGGTTCAGAAGGCAGACCTGTCCCAGATGACCTGACCAATCTGCATGGTTCATGATGTACAGTATAGTAGCAAGAGATCACAAATGTATTTTGGCCCTCAACCACTCGGTGCTTTATGAATCAATATGTCACTGTCGGGAAGAAACCTTGTACCGGTATCTCCAAGTTTCAAATGTGTTAAGTTTTTTCGCAAAGTAAAGCCCTGCTTCATCAAACAAGACTGTCGCACAAAACTAGTGAAAATAGCAGATCTACAAGCGCGAGGCGTTGTGTGCTTGTAGATCAGCCATTTTCACTATTTTATATCATTTTAAAAATGATAAATACAAAACGAACGGTTTTAGACATACAAGGTTTCCTCCCGACAACAACGAATAGTAGTATTAGTATTTTGAAATCAATGATTTGACGCACAGGGAGCCCTGTGAAGCACAAGACCTGAGAAGCGGAATGATGATGAAGTGCCAGTGTGTTTATTTGTTCATCTGCTCTGTTGAACTAAGATTTAGCATTAGAGTTCAGCAGCTTGAAGGATGCTGGAACAAA